>NW_027208004.1:0-27173 GCF_963455315.2 Globicephala melas | reverse complement strand
GATGTTTCTTTTTCTGTGTGACTTATTTCAGTTAGAATCATCATACCTGAATCCACTCATTGTGCTGCTAAGGGCCTGATGACATAGATTTCATTGCTGAGTGATATTGCTTTGTAAGTAAATACCACATGTTCTTTATCCATTTTTCACTTTCTGCGATGTTGAACTTGTACTCTTAACGAGGTTCTTGTAAACAGAGGCGTCCCAAACTTTGGGGTGGCTGTGTCTTTTTGATTTTAATTTCCCTAAGCTATAGGACCATAAGTGGAAGTGCCCTAGGCTCTGTTGCTTTGTTTTTTAGATGTTTCAGGAAACACCATACACTTCTCCCGAGTGTCTGTTGGCAATTTACATCCCGCCCATCAGCATAACAAGGCTCCCAGTTCTCCATGGCCTGTCCTGCCTTTCTGGATTTTACACTTTTTTCAGATGGCCCTTTTGACCAGGGGGAAGTGAGACTTCATTGTAGTGCAGATTTCCTTTGCAAGCTTGCTTGGTTGGCCAAAAAGGGCGTATGCGTTTTTTCCTGAATATATTCAGGAAAAAACGCATACGCCCTTTTTGGCCAAGTGCATCATTGTGGACGTTCTGCCTCTTTTCCTATGCTTTCAATGCAATTCCAGTCTACCTCCTGAAATCGGTTTCCTGCAATTCTGCCCCGCTTTCAAGTCCTCTTGGCAGCCTTACTTCAGTATATTTTTGGACGATAGCTGTCATTTATAACTCTGCAGGTTTGTGAATTACAGTGCCCCTGAGCTCCTTTCTTCAACTCGCTTTCTTGTGACCTGGCCGCAACACCGCAGGATGGCTTCAGGCCCTAATCTGGTTCCAGCACGGCACGCTGAGCCTTTGGTTATTTCCTCTTCCTGGTGGGAAATGAGAGTTAAATTTGCCCGTCCAGACACCTCCAGCTAGTCTCTCATTGGTTCTCCCTATTCCTGTTCATCTTCCGCAGAAATTGCAAACTGGGCCAAACAGGAGGTTAAAGGCGCTGACTTTCCAAGTGGGGAGAGTGTTAGTAAAGCGTCTGGAATGTTGCACCCGAGTACCAGGGTATGAAAACTGAGACATATTTGAACACGTCTCCCGTTCACACGGTTGATCATACTCTGGGTTCCACATGCATGTTTTAGCTGAAGGAAGAATACCTTAAACCTGGGTAGTTGAAACCCGTGGAATGGGTACCATGCAATATGACTTCAAAGGGTCTTCATTTGTTCACCGAACCTCTCCAATCCTATCACTGCTGCGTTTATGCCTCTGTACACACGCTTGATTCTCTTTTGGAGACATAGCAATCCATAGGTTTTAAGATACTTACTAGTCAGGTACATTCTTAGGCGTTTAATATGGGGTGTTGAGTCCATTTCGTTGAGCAAGGAGTAGCTCTTGTCTAGTCCATATTTGGCTTAAGGAACTTTATCTGTGCTCATTTCAATCTCTGGTTTTATGCAGCACCCCAACTCACCTTTCCCCTTAAGCAAGCATAAGTTGGTTTTCTAAATTTGAGACCCTGTTCTGTTTTGGAATTCAGTTCCTGTGTAGCCAAGTTTACATTCCGTGTATTAGTGATATCTTATGATGTTTCTTTTTCTGTGTGACTTATTTCAGTGAGGATCATCGTACCTGAATCCACTCATTATGCTGCTACGGGCCTGATGACATAGATTTCATTGCTGAGTGATACTGCATTGTACGTAAGTACCACAAGTTCTTTATCCATTTTTCACTTTCTGTGATATTGAACTTGTACGGTAAACGAGGTTCTTGTAAACAGAGGCGTCCCAAACTTTGGGGTGGCTGTGTCTTTTTGATTTTAATTTCCCTAAGCTATAGGACCATAAGTGGAAGTGCCCTAGGCTCTGTTGCTTTGTTTTTTAGATGTTTCAGGAAACACCATACACTTCTCCCGAGTGTCTGTTGGCAATTTACATCCCGCCCATCAGCATAACAAGGCTCCCAGTTCTCCATGGCCTGTCCTGCCTTTCTGGATTTTACACTTTTTTCAGATGGCCCTTTTGACCGGGGGGAAGTGAGACTTCATTGTAGTGCAGATTTCCTTTGCAAGCTTGCTTGGTTGGCCAAAAAGGGCGTATGCGTTTTTTCCTGAATATATTCAGGAAAAAACGCATACGCCCTTTTTGGCCAAGTGCATCATTGTGGACGTTCTGCCTCTTTTCCTATGCTTTCAAAGCAATTCCAGTCTACCTCCTGAAATCGGTTTCCTGCAATTCTGCCCCGCTTTCAAGTCCTCTTGGCAGCCTTACTTCAGTATATTTTTGGACGATAGCTGTCATTTATAACTCTGCAGGTTTGTGAATTACAGTGCCCCTGAGCTCCTTTCTTCAACTCGCTTTCTTTTGAGCTGGCCGCAACACCACAGAATGGCTTCAGGCCCTAATATGGTTCCGGCACGGCACGCTGAGCCTTTGGTTATTGCCTCTTCCTGGTGGGAAATGAGAGTTAAATTTGCCCGTCCAGACACCTCCAGCTAGTCTCTCATTGGTTCTCGCTATTCCTGTTCATCTTCCGCAGAAATTGCAAACTGGGCCAAACAGGAGATTAAAGGGACGGACTCTCCAAGTCGGGAGAGTGTTAGTAAAGCGTCTGGAATGTTGCACCCGAGTACCAGGGTACGAAAACTGAGACATATTTGAACACGTCTCACGATCACATTGTTGATCATACTCTAGGTTCCACATGCATGTTTTAGCTGAAGGAAGAATACCTTAAACCTGGGTAGTTGAAACCCGTGGAATGGGTACCATGCAATATGACTTCAAAGGGTCTTCATTTGCTCACCGAACCTCTCCAATCCTATCACTGCTGCGTTTATGCCCCTGTACACATGCTTGATTCTCTTTCGGAGACATAGCAATCCATAGGTTTTAAGATACTTACTAGTCAGGTACATTCTTAGGCGTTTAATATGCGGTGTTGAGTCCATTTCGTTGAGCAAGGAGTAGCTCTTGTCTATTCCATATTTGGCTTAAGGAACTTTATCTGTGCTCGTTTCAATCTCTGGTTTTATGCAGCACCCCAACTCACCTTTACCCTTAAGCAAGCATAAGTTGGTTTTCTAAATTTGAGACCCTGTTCTGTTCTGTAATTCAGTTCCTGTGTAGCCAAGTTTACATTCCGTGTATTACTGATATCTTATGATGTTTCTTTTTCTGTGTGACTTATTTCAGTTAGAATCATCATACCTGAATCCACTCATTGTGCTGCTAAGGGTCTGATGACATAGATTTCATTGCTGAGTGATATTGCTTTGTAAGTAAATACCATACCTTCTTTATCCATTTTTCACTTTCTGCGATGTTGAACTTGTACTGTAAACGAGGTTCTTGTAAACAGAGGCGTCCCAAACTTTGGGGTGGCTGTGTCTTTTTGATTTTAATTTCCCTAAGCTATAGGACCATAAGTGGAAGTGCCCTAGGCTCTGTTGCTTTGTTTTTTAGATGTTTCAGGAAACACCATACACTTCTCCCGAGTGTCTGTTGGCAATTTACATCCCGCCCATCAGCATAACAAGGCTCCCAGTTCTCCATGGCCTGTCCTGCCTTTCTGGATTTTACACTTTTTTCAGATGGCCCTTTTGACCAGGGGGAAGTGAGACTTCATTGTAGTGCAGATTTCCTTTGCAAGCTTGCTTGGTTGGCCAAAAAGGGCGTATGCGTTTTTTCCTGAATATATTCAGGAAAAAACGCATACGCCCTTTTTGGCCAAGTGCATCATTGTGGACGTTCTGCCTCTTTCCCTATGCTTTCAATGCAATTCCAGTCTACCTCCTGAAATCGGTTTCCTGCAATTCTGCCCCGCTTTCAAGTCCTCTTGGCAGCCTTACTTCAGTATATTTTTGGACGATAGCTGTCAGTTATAACTCTGCAGGTTTGTGAATTACAGTGCCCCTGAGCTCCTTTCTTCAACTCGCTTTCTTGTGACCTGGCCGCAACACCGCAGGATGGCTTCAGGCCCTAATCTGGTTCCGGCACGGCACGCTGAGCCTTTGGTTATTTCCTCTTCCTGGTGGGAAATGAGAGTTAAATTTGCCCGTCCAGACACCTCCAGCTAGTCTCTCATTGGTTCTCCCTATTCCTGTTCATCTTCCGCAGAAATTGCAAACTGGGCCAAACAGGAGGTTAAAGGCGCTGACTTTCCAAGTGGGGAGAGTGTTAGTAAAGCGTCTGGAATGTTGCACCCGAGTACCAGGGTATGAAAACTGAGACATATTTGAACACGTCTCCCGTTCACACGGTTGATCATACTCTGGGTTCCACATGCATGTTTTAGCTGAAGGAAGAATACCTTAAACCTGGAGAGTTGAGACCCGTGGAATGGGTACCATGCAATATGACTTCAAAGGGTCTTCATTTGTTCACTGAACCTCTCCAATCCTATCACTGCTGCGTTTATGCGCCTGTACACATGCTTGATTCTCTTTCGGAGACATAGCAATCCATAGGTTTTAAGATACTTACTAGTCAGGTACATTCTTAGGCGTTTAATATGGGGTGTTGAGTCCATTTCGTTGAGCAAGGAGTAGCTCTTGTCTAGTCCATATTTGGCTTAAGGAACTTTATCTGTGCTCATTTCAATCTCTGGTTTTATGCAGCACCCCAACTCACCTTTCCCCTTAAGCAAGCGTAAGTTGGTTTTCTAAATTTGAGACCCTGTTCTGTTTTGGAATTCAGTTCCTGTGTAGCCAAGTTTACATTCCGTGTATTAGTGATATCTTATGATGTTTCTTTTTCTGTGTGACTTATTTCAGTGAGGATCATCGTACCTGAATCCACTCATTATGCTGCTACGGGCCTGATGACATAGATTTCATTGCTGAGTGATACTGCATTGTACGTAAGTACCACAAGTTCTTTATCCATTTTTCACTTTCTGTGATATTGAACTTGTACGGTAAACGAGGTTCTTGTAAACAGAGGCGTCCCAAACTTTGGGGTGGCTGTGTCTTTTTGATTTTAATTTCCCTAAGCTATAGGACCATAAGTGGAAGTGCCCTAGGCTCTGTTGCTTTGTTTTTTAGATGTTTCAGGAAACACCATACACTTCTCCCGAGTGTCTGTTGGCAATTTACATCCCGCCCATCAGCATAACAAGGCTCCCAGTTCTCCATGGCCTGTCCTGCCTTTCTGGATTTTACACTTTTTTCAGATGGCCCTTTTGACCGGGGGGAAGTGAGACTTCATTGTAGTGCAGATTTCCTTTGCAAGCTTGCTTGGTTGGCCAAAAAGGGCGTATGCGTTTTTTCCTGAATATATTCAGGAAAAAACGCATACGCCCTTTTTGGCCAAGTGCATCATTGTGGACGTTCTGCCTCTTTTCCTATGCTTTCAAAGCAATTCCAGTCTACCTCCTGAAATCGGTTTCCTGCAATTCTGCCCCGCTTTCAAGTCCTCTTGGCAGCCTTACTTCAGTATATTTTTGGACGATAGCTGTCATTTATAACTCTGCAGGTTTGTGAATTACAGTGCCCCTGAGCTCCTTTCTTCAACTCGCTTTCTTTTGAGCTGGCCGCAACACCACAGAATGGCTTCAGGCCCTAATATGTTTCCGGCACGGCACGCTGAGCCTTTGGTTATTTCCTCTTCCTGGTGGGAAATGAGAGTTAAATTTGCCCGTCCAGACACCTCCTGCTAGTCTCTCATTGGTTCTCACTATTCCTGTTCATCTTCCGCAGAAATTGCAAACTGGGCCAAACAGGAGGTTAAAGGCGCTGACTCTCCAAGTGGGGAGAGTGTTAGTAAAGCGTCTGGAATGTTGCACCCGAGTACCAGGGGAGGAAAACTGAGACATATTTGAACACGTCTCCCGTTCACACGGTTGATCATACTCTGGGTTCCACATGCATGTTTTAGCTGAAGGAAGAATACCTTAAACCTGGAGCGTTGAGACCCGTGGAATGGGTACCATGCAATATTACTTCAAAGGGTCTTCATTTGCTCACCGAACATCTCCAATCCTATCACTGCTGCGTTTATGCCCCTGTACACACGCTTGATTCTCTTTTGCAGACATAGCAATCCATAGGTTTTAAGATACTTACTAGTCAGGTACATTCTTAGGCGTTTAATATGGGGTGTTGAGTCCATTTCGTTGAGCAAGGAGTAGCTCTTGTCTAGTCCATATTTGGCTTAAGGAACTTTATCTGTGCTCATTTCAATCTCTGGTTTTATGCAGCACCCCAACTCACCTTTCCCCTTAAGCAAGCATAAGTTGGTTTTCTAAATTTGAGACCCTGTTCTGTTTTGGAATTCAGTTCCTGTGTAGCCAAGTTTACATTCCGTGTATTAGTGATATCTTATGATGTTTCTTTTTCTGTGTGACTTATTTCAGTGAGAATCATCGTACCTGAATCCACTCATTATGCTGCTACGGGCCTGATGACATAGATTTCATTGCTGAGTGATACTGCATTGTACGTAAGTACCACAAGTTCTTTATCCATTTTTCACTTTCTGTGATATTGAACTTGTACGGTAAACGAGGTTCTTGTAAACAGAGGCGTCCCAAACTTTGGGGTGGCTGTGTCTTTTTGATTTTAATTTCCCTAAGCTATAGGACCATAAGTGGAAGTGCCCTAGGCTCTGTTGCTTTGTTTTTTAGATGTTTCAGGAAACACCATACACTTCTCCCGAGTGTCTGTTGGCAATTTACATCCCGCCCATCAGCATAACAAGGCTCCCAGTTCTCCATGGCCTGTCCTGCCTTTCTGGATTTTACACTTTTTTCAGATGGCCCTTTTGACCGGGGGGAAGTGAGACTTCATTGTAGTGCAGATTTCCTTTGCAAGCTTGCTTGGTTGGCCAAAAAGGGCGTATGCGTTTTTTCCTGAATATATTCAGGAAAAAACGCATACGCCCTTTTTGGCCAAGTGCATCATTGTGGACGTTCTGCCTCTTTTCCTATGCTTTCAATGCAATTCCAGTCTACCTCCTGAAATCGGTTTCCTGCAATTCTGCCCCGCTTTCAAGTCCTCTTGGCAGCCTTACTTCAGTATATTTTTGGACGATAGCTGTCATTTATAACTCTGCAGGTTTGTGAATTACAGTGCCCCTGAGCTCCTTTCTTCAACTCGCTTTCTTGTGACCTGGCCGCAACACCGCAGGATGGCTTCAGGCCCTAATCTGGTTCCGGCACGGCACGCTTTGCCTTTGGTTATTTCCTCTTCCTGGTGGGAAATGACAGTTAAATTTGCCCGTCCAGACACCTCCAGCTAGTCTCTCATTGGTTCTCCCTATTCCTGTTCATCTTCCGCAGAAATTGCAAACTGGGCCAAACAGGAGGTTAAAGGCGCTGACTCTCCAAGTGGGGAGAGTGTTAGTAAAGCGTCTGGAATGTTGCACCCGAGTACCAGGGGAGGAAAACTGAGACATATTTGAACACGTCTCCCGTTCACATGGTTGATCATACTCTGGGTTCCACATGCATGTTTTAGCTGAAGGAAGAATACCTTAAACCTGGAGAGTTGAGACCCGTGGAATGGGTACCATGCAATATGACTTCAAAGGGTCTTCATTTGCTCACCGAACCTCTCCAATCCTATCACTGCTGCATTTATGCGCCTGTACACATGCTTGATTCTCTTTCGGAGACATAGCAATCCATAGGTTTTAAGATACTTACTAGTCAGGTACATTCTTAGGCGTTTAATATGGGGTGTTGAGTCCATTTCGTTGAGCAAGGAGTAGCTCTTGTCTAGTCCATATTTGGCTTAAGGAACTTTATCTGTGCTCATTTCAATCTCTGGTTTTATGCAGCACCCCAACTCACCTTTCCCCTTAAGCAAGCATAAGTTGGTTTTCTAAATTTGAGACCCTGTTCTGTTTTGGAATTCAGTTCCTGTGTAGCCAAGTTTACATTCCGTGTATTAGTGATATCTTATGATGTTTCTTTTTCTGTGTGACTTATTTCAGTGAGAATCATCGTACCTGAATCCACTCATTATGCTGCTACGGGCCTGATGACATAGATTTCATTGCTGAGTGATACTGCATTGTACGTAAGTACCACAAGTTCTTTATCCATTTTTCACTTTCTGTGATATTGAACTTGTACGGTAAACGAGGTTCTTGTAAACAGAGGCGTCCCAAACTTTGGGGTGGCTGTGTCTTTTTGATTTTAATTTCCCTAAGCTATAGGACCATAAGTGGAAGTGCCCTAGGCTCTGTTGCTTTGTTTTCTAGATGTTTCAGGAAACACCATACACTTCTCCCGAGTGTCTGTTGGCAATTTACATCCCGCCCATCAGCATAACAAGGCTCCCAGTTCTCCATGGCCTGTCCTGCCTTTCTGGATTTTACACTTTTTTCAGATGGCCCTTTTGACCGGGGGGAAGTGAGACTTCATTGTAGTGCAGATTTCCTTTGCAAGCTTGCTTGGTTGGCCAAAAACGGCGTATGCGTTTTTTCCTGAATATATTCAGGAAAAAACGCATACGCCCTTTTTGGCCAAGTGCATCATTGTGGACGTTCTGCCTCTTTTCCTATGCTTTCAATGCAATTCCAGTCTACCTCCTGAAATCGGTTTCCTGCAATTCTGCCCCGCTTTCAAGTCCTCTTGGCAGCCTTACTTCAGTATATTTTTGGACGATAGCTGTCATTTATAACTCTGCAGGTTTGTGAATTACAGTGCCCCTGAGCTCCTTTCTTCAACTCGCTTTCTTGTGACCTGGCCGCAACACCGCAGGATGGCTTCAGGCCCTAATCTGGTTCCGGCACGGCACGCTGAGCCTTTGGTTATTTCCTCTTCCTGGTGGGAAATGAGAGTTAAATTTGCCCGTCCAGACACCTCCAGCTAGTCTCTCATTGGTTCTCCCTATTCCTGTTCATCTTCCGCAGAAATTGCAAACTGGGCCAAACAGGAGGTTAAAGGCGCTGACTTTCCAAGTGGGGAGAGTGTTAGTAAAGCGTCTGGAATGTTGCACCCGAGTACCAGGGGAGGAAAACTGAGACATATTTGAACACGTCTCCCGTTCACACGGTTGATCATACTCTGGGTTCCACATGCATGTTTTAGCTGAAGGAAGAATACCTTAAACCTGGAGAGTTGAGACCCGTGGAATGGGTACCATGCAATATGACTTCAAAGGGTCTTCATTTGTTCACCGAACCTCTCCAATCCTATCACTGCTGCGTTTATGCGCCTGTACACATGCTTGATTCTCTTTCGGAGACATAGCAATCCATAGGTTTTAAGATACTTACTAGTCAGGTACATTCTTAGGCGTTTAATATGGGGTGTTGAGTCCATTTCGTTGAGCAAGGAGTAGCTCTTGTCTAGTCCATATTTGGCTTAAGGAACTTTATCTGTGCTCATTTCAATCTCTGGTTTTATGCAGCACCCCAACTCACCTTTCCCCTTAAGCAAGCATAAGTTGGTTTTCTAAATTTGAGACCCTGTTCTGTTTTGGAATTCAGTTCCTGTGTAGCCAAGTTTACATTCCGTGTATTAGTGATATCTTATGATGTTTCTTTTTCTGTGTGACTTATTTCAGTGAGAATCATCGTACCTGAATCCACTCATTATGCTGCTACGGGCCTGATGACATAGATTTCATTGCTGAGTGATACTGCATTGTACGTAAGTACCACAAGTTCTTTATCCATTTTTCACTTTCTGTGATATTGAACTTGTACGGTAAACGAGGTTCTTGTAAACAGAGGCGTCCCAAACTTTGGGGTGGCTGTGTCTTTTTGATTTTAATTTCCCTAAGCTATAGGACCATAAGTGGAAGTGCCCTAGGCTCTGTTGCTTTGTTTTCTAGATGTTTCAGGAAACACCATACACTTCTCCCGAGTGTCTGTTGGCAATTTACATCCCGCCCATCAGCATAACAAGGCTCCCAGTTCTCCATGGCCTGTCCTGCCTTTCTGGATTTTACACTTTTTTCAGATGGCCCTTTTGACCGGGGGGAAGTGAGACTTCATTGTAGTGCAGATTTCCTTTGCAAGCTTGCTTGGTTGGCCAAAAACGGCGTATGCGTTTTTTCCTGAATATATTCAGGAAAAAACGCATACGCACTTTTTGGCCAAGTGCATCATTGTGGACGTTCTGCCTCTTTTCCTATGCTTTCAATGCAATTCCAGTCTACCTCCTGAAATCGGTTTCCTGCAATTCTGCCCCGCTTTCAAGTCCTCTTGGCAGCCTTACTTCAGTATATTTTTGGACGATAGCTGTCATTTATAACTCTGCAGGTTTGTGAATTACAGTGCCCCTGAGCTCCTTTCTTCAACTCGCTTTCTTGTGACCTGGCCGCAACACCGCAGGATGGCTTCAGGCCCTAATCTGGTTCCGGCACGGCACGCTGAGCCTTTGGTTATTTCCTCTTCCTGGTGGTAAATGAGAGTTAAATTTGCCCGTCCAGACACCTCCAGCTAGTCTCTCATTGGTTCTCCCTATACCTGTTCATCTTCCGCAGAAATTGCAAACTGGGCCAAACAGGAGGTTAAAGGCGCTGACTTTCCAAGTGGGGAGAGTGTTAGTAAAGCGTCTGGAATGTTGCACCCGAGTACCAGGGGAGGAAAACTGAGACATATTTGAACACGTCTCCCGTTCACACGGTTGATCATACTCTGGGTTCCACATGCATGTTTTAGCTGAAGGAAGAATACCTTAAACCTGGAGAGTTGAGACCCGTGGAATGGGTACCATGCAATATGACTTCAAAGGGTCTTCATTTGTTCACCGAACCTCTCCAATCCTATCACTGCTGCGTTTATGCCCCTGTACACATGCTTGATTCTCTTTCGGAGACATAGCAATCCATAGGTTTTAAGATACTTACTAGTCAGGTACATTCTTAGGCGTTTAATATGGGGTGTTGAGTCCATTTCGTTGAGCAAGGAGTAGCTCTTGTCTAGTCCATATTTGGCTTAAGGAATTTTATCTGTGCTCATTTCAATCTCTGGTTTTATGCAGCACCCCAACTCACCTTTCCCCTTAAGCAAGCATAAGTTGGTTTTCTAAATTTGAGACCCTGTTCTGTTTTGGAATTCAGTTCCTGTGTAGCCAAGTTTACATTCCGTGTATTAGTGATATCTTATGATGTTTCTTTTTCTGTGTGACTTATTTCAGTGAGAATCATCGTACCTGAATCCACTCATTATGCTGCTACGGGCCTGATGACATAGATTTCATTGCTGAGTGATACTGCATTGTACGTAAGTACCACAAGTTCTTTATCCATTTTTCACTTTCTGTGATATTGAACTTGTACGGTAAACGAGGTTCTTGTAAACAGAGGCGTCCCAAACTTTGGGGTGGCTGTGTCTTTTTGATTTTAATTTCCCTAAGCTATAGGACCATAAGTGGAAGTGCCCTAGGCTCTGTTGCTTTGTTTTTTAGATGTTTCCGGAAACACCATACACTTCTCCCGAGTGTCTGTTGGCAATTTACATCCCGCCCATCAGCATAACAAGGCTCCCAGTTCTCCATGGCCTGTCCTGCCTTTCTGGATTTTACACTTTTTTCAGATGGCCCTTTTGACCGGGGGGGAGTGAGACTTCATTGTAGTGCAGATTTCCTTTGCAAGCTTGCTTGGTTGGCCAAAAAGGGCGTATGCGTTTTTTCCTGAATATATTCAGGAAAAAACGCATACGCCCTTTTTGGCCAAGTGCATCATTGTGGACGTTCTGCCTCTTTTCCTATGCTTTCAAAGCAATTCCAGTCTACCTCCTGAAATCGGTTTCCTGCAATTCTGCCCCGCTTTCAAGTCCTCTTGGCAGCCTTACTTCAGTATATTTTTGGACGATAGCTGTCATTTATAACTCTGCAGGTTTGTGAATTACAGTGCCCCTGAGCTCCTTTCTTCAACTCGCTTTCTTTTGAGCTGGCCGCAACACCACAGAATGGCTTCAGGGCCTAATATGGTTCCGGCACGGCACGCTGAGCCTTTGGTTATTTCCTCTTCCTGGTGGGAAATGAGAGTTAAATTTGCCCGTCCAGACACCTCCTGCTAGTCTCTCATTGGTTCTCACTATTCCTGTTCATCTTCCGCAGAAATTGCAAACTGGGCCAAACAGGAGGTTAAAGGCGCTGACTCCAAGTGGGGAGAGTGTTAGTAAAGCGTCTGGAATGTTGCACCCGAGTACCAGGGGAGGAAAACTGAGACATATTTGAACACGTCTCCCGTTCACATGGTTGATCATACTCTGGGTTCCACATGCATGTTTTAGCTGAAGGAAGAATACCTTAAACCTGGAGAGTTGAGACCCGTGGAATGGGTACCATGCAATATGACTTCAAAGGGTCTTCATTTGCTCACCGAACCTCTCCAATCCTATCACTGCTGCGTTTATGCCCCTGTACACACGCTTGATTCTCTTTTGGAGACATAGCAATCCATAGGTTTTAAGATACTTACTAGTCAGGTACATTCTTAGGCGTTTAATATGGGGTGTTGAGTCCATTTCGTTGAGCAAGGAGTAGCTCTTGTCTAGTCCATATTTGGCTTAAGGAACTTTATCTGTGCTCATTTCAATCTCTGGTTTTATGCAGCACCCCAACTCACCTTTCCCCTTAAGCAAGCATAAGTTGGTTTTCTAAATTTGAGACCCTGTTCTGTTTTGGAATTCAGTTCCTGTGTAGCCAAGTTTACATTCCGTGTATTAGTGATATCTTATGATGTTTCTTTTTCTGTGTGACTTATTTCAGTGAGAATCATCGTACCTGAATCCACTCATTATGCTGCTACGGGCCTGATGACATAGATTTCATTGCTGAGTGATACTGCAATGTACGTAAGTACCACAAGTTCTTTATCCATTTTTCACTTTCTGTGATATTGAACTTGTACGGTAAACGAGGTTCTTGTAAACAGAGGCGTCCCAAACTTTGGGGTGGCTGTGTCTTTTTGATTTTAATTTCCCTAAGCTATAGGACCATAAGTGGAAGTGCCCTAGGCTCTGTTGCTTTGTTTTTTAGATGTTTCAGGAAACACCATACACTTCTCCCGAGTGTCTGTTGGCAATTTACATCCCGCCCATCAGCATAACAAGGCTCCCAGTTCTCCATGGCCTGTCCTGCCTTTCTGGATTTTACACTTTTTTCAGATGGCCCTTTTGACCGGGGGGAAGTGAGACTTCATTGTAGTGCAGATTTCTTTGCAAGCTTGCTTGGTTGGCCAAAAAGGGCGTATGCGTTTTTTCCTGAATATATTCTGGAAAAAACGCATACGCCCTTTTTGGCCAAGTGCATCATTGTGGACGTTCTGCTTCTTTTCCTATGCTTTCAATGCAATTCCACTCTACCTCCTGAAATCGGTTTCCTGCAATTCTGCCCCGCTTTCAAGTCCTCTTGGCAGCCTTACTTCAGTATATTTTTGGACGATAGCTGTCATTTATAACTCTGCAGGTTTGTGAATTACAGTGCCCCTGAGCTCCTTTCTTCAACTCGCTTTCTTGTGACCTGGCCGCAACACCGCAGGATGGCTTCAGGCCCTAATCTGGTTCCGGCACGGCACGCTGAGCCTTTGGTTAATTCCTCTTTCTGGTGGGAAATGAGAGTTAAATTTGCCCGTCCAGACACCTCCAGCTAGTCTCTCGTTGGTTCTCGCTATTCCTGTTCATCTTCCGCAGAAATTGCAAACTGGGCCAAACAGGAGGTTAAAGGGACTGACTCTCCAAGTCGGGAGAGTGTTAGTAAAGCGTCTGGAATGTTGCACCCGAGTACCAGGGTACGAAAACTGAGACATATTTGAACACGTCTCCTGATCACATGGTTGATCATACTCTAGGTTCCACATGCATGTTTTAGCTGAAGGAAGAATACCTTAAACCTGGGTAGTTGAAACCCGTGGAATGGGTACCATGCAATATGACTTCAAAGGGTCTTCATTTGCTCACCGAACCTCTCCAATCCTATCACTGCTGCGTTTATGCCCCTGTACACATGCTTGATTCTCTTTCGGAGACATAGCAATCCATAGGTTTTAAGATACTTACTAGTCAGGTACATTCTTAGGCGTTTAATATGCGGTGTTGAGTCCATTTCGTTGAGCAAGGAGTAGCTCTTGTCTATTCCATATTTGGCTTAAGGAACTTTATCTGTGCTCGTTTCAATCTCTGGTTTTATGCAGCACCCCAACTCACCTTTACCCTTAAGCAAGCATAAGTTGGTTTTCTAAATTTGAGACCCTGTTCTGTTCTGTAATTCAGTTCCTGTGTAGCCAAGTTTACATTCCGTGTATTACTGATATCTTATGATGTTTCTTTTTCTGTGTGACTTATTTCAGTTAGAATCATCATACCTGAATCCACTCATTGTGCTGCTAAGGGCCTGATGACATAAATTTCATTGCTGAGTGATATTGCTTTGTAAGTAAATACCACATGTTCTTTATCCATTTTTCACTTTCTGCGATGTTGAACTTGTACTGTAAACGAGGTTCTTGTAAACAGAGGCGTCCGAAACTTTGGGGTGGCTGTGTCTTTTTGATTTTAATTTCCCTAAGCTATAGGACCATAAGTGGAAGTGCCCTAGGCTCTGTTGCTTTGTTGTATAGACGTTTCAGGAAACACCATACACTTCTCCCGAGTGTCTGTTGGCAATTTACATCCCGCCCATCAGCATAACAAGGCTCCCAGTTCTCCATGGCCTGTCCTGCCTTTCTGGATTTTACACTTTTTTCAGATGGCCCTTTTCACCGGGGGGATGTGAGACTTCATTGTAGTGCAGATTTCCTTTGCAAGCTTGCTTGGTTGGCCAAAAAGGGCGTATGCGTTTTTTCCTGAATATATTCAGGAAAAAACGCATACGCCCTTTTTGGCCAAGTGCATCATTGTGGACGTTCTGCCTCTTTTCCTATGCTTTCAATGCAATTCCAGTCTACCTCCTGAAATCGGTTTCCTGCAATTCTGCCCCGCTTTCAAGTCCTCTTGGCAGCCTTACTTCAGTATATTTTTGGACGATAGCTGTCATTTATAACTCTGCAGGTTTGTGAATTACAGTGCCCCTGAGCTCCTTTCTTCAACTCGCTTTCTTGTGACCTGGCCGCAACAACGCAGGATGGCTTCAGGCCCTAATCTGGTTCTGGCACGGCACGCTGAGCCTTTGGTTAATTCCTCTTTCTGGTGGGAAATGAGAGTTAAATTTGCCCGTCCAGACACCTCCAGCTAGTCTCTCATTGGTTCTCGCTATTCCTGTTCATCTTCCGCAGAAATTGCAAACTGGGCCAAACAGGAGATTAAAGGGACGGACTCTCCAAGTGGGGAGAGTGTTAGTAAAGCGTCTGGAATGTTGCACCGGAGTACCAGGGGAGGAAAACTGAGACATATTTGAACACGTCTCCCGTTCACATGGTTGATCATACTCTGGGTTCCACATGCATGTTTTAGCTGAAGGAAGAATACCTTAAACCTGGAGAGTTGAGACCCGTGGAATGGGTACCATGCAATATGACTTCAAAGGGTCTTCATTTGCTCACCAAACCTCTCCAATCCTATCACTGCTGCGTTTATGCCCCTGTACACACGCTTGATTCTCTTTTGGAGACATAGCAATCCATAGGTTTTAAGATACTTACTAGTCAGGTACATTCTTAGGCGTTTAATATGGGGTGTTGAGTCCATTTCGTTGAGCAAGGAGTAGCTCTTGTCTATTCCATATTTGGCTTAAGGAACTTTATCTGTGCTCATTTCAATCTCTGGTTTTATGCAGCACCCCAACTCACCTTTCCCCTTAAGCAAGCATAAGTTGGTTTTCTAAATTTGAGACCCTGTTCTGTTCTGTAATTCAGTTCCTGTGTAGCCAAGTTTACATTCCGTGTATTACTGATATCTTATGATGTTTCTTTTTCTGTGTGACTTATTTCAGTGAGAATCATCGTACCTGAATCCACTCATTATGCTGCTACGGGCCTGATGACATAGATTTCATTGCTGAGTGATACTGCATTGTACGTAAGTACCACAAGTTCTTTATCCATTTTTCACTTTCTGTGATATTGAACTTGTAGGATAAACGAGGTTCTTGTAAACAGAGGCGTCCCAAACTTTGGGGTGGCTGTGTCTTTTTGATTTTAATTTCCCTAAGCTATAAGACCATAAGTGGAAGTGCCCTAGGCTCTGTTGCTTTGTTTTTTAGATGTTTCAGGAAACACCATACACTTCTTCCGAGTGTCTGTTGGCAATTTACATCCCGCCCATCAGCATAACAAGGCTCCCAGTTCTCCATGGCCTGTCCTGCCTTTCTGGATTTTACACTTTTTTCAGATGGCCCTTTTGACCGGGGGGAAGTGAGACTTCATTGTAGTGCAGATTTCCTTTGCAAGCTTGCTTGGTTGGCCAAAAAGGGCGTATGCGTTTTTTCCTGAATATATTCAGGAAAAAACGCATACGCCCTTTTTGGCCAAGTGCATCATTGTGGACGTTCTGCCTCTTTTCCTATGCTTTCAATGCAATTCCAGTCTACCTCCTGAAATCGGTTTCCTGCAATTCTGCCCCGCTTTCAAGTCCTCTTGGCAGCCTTACTTCAGTATATTTTTGGACGATAGCTGTCATTTATAACTCTGCAGGTTTGTGAATTACAGTGCCCCTGAGCTCCTTTCTTCAACTCGCTTTCTTTTGAGCTGGCCGCAACACCGCAGGATGGCTTCAGGCCCTAATCTGGTTCCGGCACGGCACGCTGAGCCTTTGGTTAATTCCTCTTCCTGGTGGGAAATGAGAGTTAAATTTGCCCGTCCAGACACCTCCAGCTAGTCTCTCATTGGTTCTCCCTATTCCTGTTCATCTTCCGCAGAAATTGAAAACTGGGCCAAACAGGAGGTTAAAGGCGCTGACTCTCCAAGTCGGGAGAGTGTTAGTAAAGCGTCTGGAATGTTGCACCCGAGTACCAGGGTACGAAAACTGAGACATATTTGAACACGTCTCCCGATCACATGGATGATCATACTCTAGGTTCCACATGCATGTTTTAGCTGAAGGAAGAATACCTTAAACCTGGGTAGTTGAAACCCTTGGAATGGGTACCATGCAATATGACTTCAAAGGGTCTTCATTTGCTCACCGAACCTCTCCAATCTTATCACTGCTGCGTTTATGCCCCTGTACACATGCTTGATTCTCTTTCGGAGACATAGCAATCCATAGGTTTTAAGATACTTACTAGTCAGGTACATTCTTAGGCGTTTAATATGCGGTGTTGAGTCCATTTCGTTGAGCAAGGAGTAGCTCTTGTCTATTCCATATTTGGCTTAAGGAACTTTATCTGTGCTCATTTCAATCTCTGGTTTTATGCAGCACCCCAACTCACCTTTCCCCTTAAGCAAGCATAAGTTGGTTTTCTAAATTTGAGACCCTGTTCTGTTTTGGAATTCAGTTCCTGTGTAGCCAAGTTTACATTCCGTGTATTAGTGATATCTTATGATGTTTCTTTTTCTGTGTGACTTATTTCAGTGAGAATCATCGTACCTGAATCCACTCATTATGCTGCTACGGGCCTGATGACATAGATTTCATTGCTGAGTGATACTGCATTGTACGTAAGTACCACAAGTTCTTTATCCATTTTTCACTTTCTGTGATATTGAACTTGTACGGTAAACGAGGTTCTTGTAAACAGAGGCGTCCCAAACTTTGGGGTGGCTGTGTCTTTTTGATTTTAATTTCCCTAAGCTATAGGACCATAAGTGGAAGTGCCCTAGGCTCTGTTGCTTTGTTTTTTAGATGTTTCCGGAAACACCATACACTTCTCCCGAGTGTCTGTTGGCAATTTACATCCCGCCCATCAGCATAACAAGGCTCCCAGTTCTCCATGGCCTGTCCTGCCTTTCTGGATTTTACACTTTTTTCAGATGGCCCTTTTGACCGGGGGGGAGTGAGACTTCATTGTAGTGCAGATTTCCTTTGCAAGCTTGCTTGGTTGGCCAAAAAGGGCGTATGCGTTTTTTCCTGAATATATTCAGGAAAAAACGCATACGCCCTTTTTGGCCAAGTGCATCATTGTGGACGTTCTGCCTCTTTTCCTATGCTTTCAAAGCAATTCCAGTCTACCTCCTGAAATCGGTTTCCTGCAATTCTGCCCCGCTTTCAAGTCCTCTTGGCAGCCTTACTTCAGTATATTTTTGGACGATAGCTGTCATTTATAACTCTGCAGGTTTGTGAATTACAGTGCCCCTGAGCTCCTTTCTTCAACTCGCTTTCTTTTGAGCTGGCCGCAACACCACAGAATGGCTTCAGGCCCTAATATGGTTCCGGCACGGCACGCTGAGCCTTTGGTTATTTCCTCTTCCTGGTGGGAAATGAGAGTTAAATTTGCCCGTCCAGACACCTCCTGCTAGTCTCTCATTGGTTCTCACTATTCCTGTTCATCTTCCGCAGAAATTGCAAACTGGGCCAAACAGGAGGTTAAAGGCGCTGACTCCAAGTGGGGAGAGTGTTAGTAAAGCGTCTGGAATGTTGCACCCGAGTACCAGGGGAGGAAAACTGAGACATATTTGAACACGTCTCCCGTTCACATGGTTGATCATACTCTGGGTTCCACATGCATGTTTTAGCTGAAGGAAGAATACCTTAAACCTGGAGAGTTGAGACCCGTGGAATGGGTACCATGCAATATGACTTCAAAGGGTCTTCATTTGCTCACCGAACCTCTCCAATCCTATCACTGCTGCGTTTATGCCCCTGTACACACGCTTGATTCTCTTTTGGAGACATAGCAATCCATAGGTTTTAAGATACTTACTAGTCAGGTACATTCTTAGGCGTTTAATATGGGGTGTTGAGTCCATTTCGTTGAGCAAGGAGTAGCTCTTGTCTAGTCCATATTTGGCTTAAGGAACTTTATCTGTGCTCATTTCAATCTCTGGTTTTATGCAGCACCCCAACTCACCTTTCCCCTTAAGCAAGCATAAGTTGGTTTTCTAAATTTGAGACCCTGTTCTGTTTTGGAATTCAGTTCCTGTGTAGCCAAGTTTACATTCCGTGTATTAGTGATATCTTATGATGTTTCTTTTTCTGTGTGACTTATTTCAGTGAGAATCATCGTACCTGAATCCACTCATTATGCTGCTACGGGCCTGATGACATAGATTTCATTGCTGAGTGATACTGCAATGTACGTAAGTACCACAAGTTCTTTATCCATTTTTCACTTTCTGTGATATTGAACTTGTACGGTAAACGAGGTTCTTGTAAACAGAGGCGTCCCAAACTTTGGGGTGGCTGTGTCTTTTTGATTTTAATTTCCCTAAGCTATAGGACCATAAGTGGAAGTGCCCTAGGCTCTGTTGCTTTGTTTTTTAGATGTTTCAGGAAACACCATACACTTCTCCCGAGTGTCTGTTGGCAATTTACATCCCGCCCATCAGCATAACAAGGCTCCCAGTTCTCCATGGCCTGTCCTGCCTTTCTGGATTTTACACTTTTTTCAGATGGCCCTTTTGACCGGGGGGAAGTGAGACTTCATTGTAGTGCAGATTTCTTTGCAAGCTTGCTTGGTTGGCCAAAAAGGGCGTATGCGTTTTTTCCTGAATATATTCTGGAAAAAACGCATACGCCCTTTTTGGCCAAGTGCATCATTGTGGACGTTCTGCTTCTTTTCCTATGCTTTCAATGCAATTCCAGTCTACCTCCTGAAATCGGTTTCCTGCAATTCTGCCCCGCTTTCAAGTCCTCTTGGCAGCCTTACTTCAGTATATTTTTGGACGATAGCTGTCATTTATAACTCTGCAGGTTTGTGAATTACAGTGCCCCTGAGCTCCTTTCTTCAACTCGCTTTCTTGTGACCTGGCCGCAACACCGCAGGATGGCTTCAGGCCCTAATCTGGTTCCGGCACGGCACGCTGAGCCTTTGGTTAATTCCTCTTTCTGGTGGGAAATGAGAGTTAAATTTGCCCGTCCAGACACCTCCAGCTAGTCTCTCGATGGTTCTCGCTATTCCTGTTCATCTTCCGCAGAAATTGCAAACTGGGCCAAACAGGAGGTTAAAGGGACTGACTCTCCAAGTCGGGAGAGTGTTAGTAAAGCGTCTGGAATGTTGCACCCGAGTACCAGGGTACGAAAACTGAGACATATTTGAACACGTCTCCTGATCACATGGTTGATCATACTCTAGGTTCCACATGCATGTTTTAGCTGAAGGAAGAATACCTTAAACCTGGGTAGTTGAAACCCGTGGAATGGGTACCATGCAATATGACTTCAAAGGGTCTTCATTTGCTCACCGAACCTCTCCAATCCTATCACTGCTGCGTTTATGCCCCTGTACACATGCTTGATTCTCTTTCGGAGACATAGCAATCCATAGGTTTTAAGATACTTACTAGTCAGGTACATTCTTAGGCGTTTAATATGCGGTGTTGAGTCCATTTCGTTGAGCAAGGAGTAGCTCTTGTCTATTCCATATTTGGCTTAAGGAACTTTATCTGTGCTCGTTTCAATCTCTGGTTTTATGCAGCACCCCAACTCACCTTTACCCTTAAGCAAGCATAAGTTGGTTTTCTAAATTTGAGACCCTGTTCTGTTCTGTAATTCAGTTCCTGTGTAGCCAAGTTTACATTCCGTGTATTACTGATATCTTATGATGTTTCTTTTTCTGTGTGACTTATTTCAGTTAGAATCATCATACCTGAATCCACTCATTGTGCTGCTAAGGGCCTGATGACATAAATTTCATTGCTGAGTGATATTGCTTTGTAAGTAAATACCACATGTTCTTTATCCATTTTTCACTTTCTGCGATGTTGAACTTGTACTGTAAACGAGGTTCTTGTAAACAGAGGCGTCCGAAACTTTGGGGTGGCTGTGTCTTTTTGATTTTAATTTCCCTAAGCTATAGGACCATAAGTGGAAGTGCCCTAGGCTCTGTTGCTTTGTTGTATAGACGTTTCAGGAAACACCATACACTTCTCCCGAGTGTCTGTTGGCAATTTACATCCCGCCCATCAGCATAACAAGGCTCCCAGTTCTCCATGGCCTGTCCTGCCTTTCTGGATTTTACACTTTTTTCAGATGGCCCTTTTGACCGGGGGGATGTGAGACTTCATTGTAGTGCAGATTTCCTTTGCAAGCTTGCTTGGTTGGCCAAAAAGGGCGTATGCGTTTTTTCCTGAATATATTCAGGAAAAAACGCATACGCCCTTTTTGGCCAAGTGCATCATTGTGGACGTTCTGCCTCTTTTCCTATGCTTTCAATGCAATTCCAGTCTACCTCCTGAAATCGGTTTCCTGCAATTCTGCCCCGCTTTCAAGTCCTCTTGGCAGCCTTACTTCAGTATATTTTTGGACGATAGCTGTCATTTATAACTCTGCAGGTTTGTGAATTACAGTGCCCCTGAGCTCCTTTCTTCAACTCGCTTTCTTGTGACCTGGCCGCAACAACGCAGGATGGCTTCAGGCCCTAATCTGGTTCTGGCACGGCACGCTGAGCCTTTGGTTAATTCCTCTTTCTGGTGGGAAATGAGAGTTAAATTTGCCCGTCCAGACACCTCCAGCTAGTCTCTCATTGGTTCTCGCTATTCCTGTTCATCTTCCGCAGAAATTGCAAACTGGGCCAAACAGGAGATTAAAGGGACGGACTCTCCAAGTGGGGAGAGTGTTAGTAAAGCGTCTGGAATGTTGCACCGGAGTACCAGGGGAGGAAAACTGAGACATATTTGAACACGTCTCCCGTTCACATGGTTGATCATACTCTGGGTTCCACATGCATGTTTTAGCTGAAGGAAGAATACCTTAAACCTGGAGAGTTGAGACCCGTGGAATGGGTACCATGCAATATGACTTCAAAGGGTCTTCATTTGCTCACCAAACCTCTCCAATCCTATCACTGCTGCGTTTATGCCCCTGTACACACGCTTGATTCTCTTTTGGAGACATAGCCATCCATAGGTTTTAAGATACTTACTAGTCAGGTACATTCTTAGGCGTTTAATATGGGGTGTTGAGTCCATTTCGTTGAGCAAGGAGTAGCTCTTGTCTATTCCATATTTGGCTTAAGGAACTTTATCTGTGCTCATTTCAATCTCTGGTTTTATGCAGCACCCCAACTCACCTTTCCCCTTAAGCAAGCATAAGTTGGTTTTCTAAATTTGAGACCCTGTTCTGTTCTGTAATTCAGTTCCTGTGTAGCCAAGTTTACATTCCGTGTATTACTGATATCTTATGATGTTTCTTTTTCTGTGTGACTTATTTCAGTGAGAATCATCGTACCTGAATCCACTCATTATGCTGCTACGGGCCTGATGACATAGATTTCATTGCTGAGTGATACTGCATTGTACGTAAGTACCACAAGTTCTTTATCCATTTTTCACTTTCTGTGATATTGAACTTGTAGGATAAACGAGGTTCTTGTAAACAGAGGCGTCCCAAACTTTGGGGTGGCTGTGTCTTTTTGATTTTAATTTCCCTAAGCTATAGGACCATAAGTGGAAGTGCCCTAGGCTCTGTTGCTTTGTTTTTTAGATGTTTCAGGAAACACCATACACTTCTTCCGAGTGTCTGTTGGCAATTTACATCCCGCCCATCAGCATAACAAGGCTCCCAGTTCTCCATGGCCTGTCCTGCCTTTCTGGATTTTACACTTTTTTCAGATGGCCCTTTTGACCGGGGGGAAGTGAGACTTCATTGTAGTGCAGATTTCCTTTGCAAGCTTGCTTGGTTGGCCAAAAAGGGCGTATGCGTTTTTTCCTGAATATATTCAGGAAAAAACGCATACGCCCTTTTTGGCCAAGTGCATCATTGTGGACGTTCTGCCTCTTTTCCTATGCTTTCAATGCAATTCCAGTCTACCTCCTGAAATCGGTTTCCTGCAATTCTGCCCCGCTTTCAAGTCCTCTTGGCAGCCTTACTTCAGTATATTTTTGGACGATAGCTGTCATTTATAACCCTGCAGGTTTGTGAATTACAGTGCCCCTGAGCTCCTTTCTTCAACTCGCTTTCTTTTTAGCTGGCCGCAACACCGCAGGATGGCTTCAGGCCCTAATCTGGTTCCGGCACGGCACGCTGAGCCTTTGGTTAATTCCTCTTCCTGGTGGGAAATGAGAGTTAAATTTGCCCGTCCAGACACCTCCAGCTAGTCTCTCATTGGTTCTCCCTATTCCTGTTCATCTTCCGCAGAAATTGAAAACTGGGCCAAACAGGAGGTTAAAGGCGCTGACTCTCCAAGTCGGGAGAGTGTTAGTAAAGCGTCTGGAATGTTGCACCCGAGTACCAGGGTACGAAAACTGAGACATATTTGAACACGTCTCCCGATCACATGGATGATCATACTCTAGGTTCCACATGCATGTTTTAGCTGAAGGAAGAATACCTTAAACCTGGGTAGTTGAAACCCTTGGAATGGGTACCATGCAATATGACTTCAAAGGGTCTTCATTTGCTCACCGAACCTCTCCAATCTTATCACTGCTGCGTTTATGCCCCTGTACACATGCTTGATTCTCTTTCGGAGACATAGCAATCCATAGGTTTTAAGTTACTTACTAGTCAGGTACATTCTTAGGCGTTTAATATGCGGTGTTGAGTCCATTTCGTTGAGCAAGGAGTAGCTCTTGTCTATTCCATATTTGGCTTAAGGAACTTTATCTGTGCTCATTTCAATCTCTGGTTTTATGCAGCACCCCAACTCACCTTTCCCCTTAAGCAAGCATAAGTTGGTTTTCTAAATTTGAGACCCTGTTCTGTTTTGGAATTCAGTTCCTGTGTAGCCAAGTTTACATTCCGTGTATTAGTGATATCTTATGATGTTTCTTTTTCTGTGTGACTTATTTCAGTTAGAATCATCGTACCTGAATCCACTCATTATGCTGCTAAGGGCCTGATGACATAGATTTCATTGCTGAGTGATACTGCATTGTACGTAAGTACAACAAGTTCTTTATCCATTTTTCACTTTCTGTGATATTGAACTTGTACGGTAAACGAGGTTCTTGTAAACAGAGGCGTCCCAAACTTTGGGGTGGCTGTGTCTTTTTGATTTTAATTTCCCTAAGCTATAGGACCATAAGTGGAAGTGCCCTAGGCTCTGTTGCTTTGTTTTTTAGATGTTTCAGGAAACACCATACACTTCTCCCGAGTGTCTGTTGGCAATTTACATCCCGCCCATCAGCATAACAAGGCTCCCAGTTCTCCATGGCCTGTCCTGCCTTTCTGGATTTTACACTTTTTTCAGATGGCCCTTTTGACCGGGGGGAAGTGAGACTTCATTGTAGTGCAGATTTCCTTTGCAAGCTTGCTTGGTTGGCCAAAAAGGGCGTATGCGTTTTTTCCTGAATATATTCAGGAAAAAACGCATACGCCCTTTTTGGCCAAGTGCATCATTGTGGACGTTCTGCCTCTTTTCCTATGCTTTCAATGCAATTCCAGTCTACCTCCTGAAATCGGTTTCCTGCAATTCTGCCCCGCTTTCAAGTCCTCTTGGCAGCCTTACTTCAGTATATTTTTGGACGATAGCTGTCATTTATAACTCTGCAGGTTTGTGAATTACAGTGCCCCTGAGCTCCTTTCTTCAACTCGCTTTCTTTTGAGCTGGCCGCAACACCGCAGGATGGCTTCAGGCCCTAATCTGGTTCCGGCACGGCACGCTGAGCCTTTGGTTAATTCCTCTTTCTGGTGGGCAATGAGAGTTAAATTTGCCCGTCCAGACACCTCCAGCTAGTCTCTCATTGGTTCTCGCTATTCCTGTTCATCTTCCGCAGAAATTGCAAACTGGGCCAAACAGGAGATTAAAGGGACGGACTCTCCAAGTGGGGAGAGTGTTAGTAAAGCGTCTGGAATGTTGCACCCGAGTACCAGGGGAGGAAAACTGAGACATATTTGAACACGTCTCCCGTTCACATGGTTGATCATACTCTGGGTTCCACATGCATGTTTTAGCTGAAGGAAGAATACCTTAAACCTGGAGATTTGAGACCCGTGGAATGGGTACCATGCAATATGACTTCAAAGGGTCTTCATTTGCTCATCGAACCTCTCCAATCCTATCACTGCTGCGTTTATGCCCCTGTACACATGCTTGATTCTCTTTCGGAGACATAGCAATCCATAGGTTTTAAGATACTTACTAGTCAGGTACATTCTTAGGCGTTTAATATGCGGTGTTGAGTCCATTTCGTTGAGCAAGGAGTAGCTCTTGTCTATTCCATATTTGGCTTAAGGAACTTTATCTGTGCTCGTTTCAATCTCTGGTTTTATGCAGCACCCCAACTCACCTTTACCCTTAAGCAAGCATAAGTTGGTTTTCTAAATTTGAGACCCTGTTCTGTTCTGTAATTCAGTTCCTGTGTAGCCAAGTTTACATTCCGTGTATTACTGATATCTTATGATGTTTCTTTTTCTGTGTGACTTATTTCAGTTAGAATCATCATACCTGAATCCACTCATTGTGCTGCTAAGGGCCTGATGACATAAATTTCATTGCTGAGTGATATTGCTTTGTAAGTAAATACCACATGTTCTTTATCCATTTTTCACTTTCTGCGATGTTGAACTTGTACTGTAAACGAGGTTCTTGTAAACAGAGGCGTCCGAAACTTTGGGGTGGCTGTGTCTTTTTGATTTTAATTTCCCTAAGCTATAGGACCATAAGTGGAAGTGCCCTAGGCTCTGTTGCTTTGTTGTATAGACGTTTCAGGAAACACCATACACTTCTCCCGAGTGTCTGTTGGCAATTTACATCCCGCCCATCAGCATAACAAGGCTCCCAGTTCTCCATGGCCTGTCCTGCCTTTCTGGATTTTACACTTTTTTCAGATGGCCCTTTTGACCGGGGGGATGTGAGACTTCATTGTAGTGCAGATTTCCTTTGCAAGCTTGCTTGGTTGGCCAAAAAGGGCGTATGCGTTTTTTCCTGAATATATTCAGGAAAAAACGCATACGCCCTTTTTGGCCAAGTGCATCATTGTGGACGTTCTGCCTCTTTTCCTATGCTTTCAATGCAATTCCAGTCTACCTCCTGAAATCGGTTTCCTGCAATTCTGCCCCGCTTTCAAGTCCTCTTGGCAGCCTTACTTCAGTATATTTTTGGACGATAGCTGTCATTTATAACTCTGCAGGTTTGTGAATTACAGTGCCCCTGAGCTCCTTTCTTCAACTCGCTTTCTTGTGACCTGGCCGCAACAACGCAGGATGGCTTCAGGCCCTAATCTGGTTCTGGCACGGCACGCTGAGCCTTTGGTTAATTCCTCTTTCTGGTGGGAAATGAGAGTTAAATTTGCCCGTCCAGACACCTCCAGCTAGTCTCTCATTGGTTCTCGCTATTCCTGTTCATCTTCCGCAGAAATTGCAAACTGGGCCAAACAGGAGATTAAAGGGACGGACTCTCCAAGTGGGGAGAGTGTTAGTAAAGCGTCTGGAATGTTGCACCGGAGTACCAGGGGAGGAAAACTGAGACATATTTGAACACGTCTCCCGTTCACATGGTTGATCATACTCTGGGTTCCACATGCATGTTTTAGCTGAAGGAAGAATACCTTAAACCTGGAGAGTTGAAACCCTTGGAATGGGTACCATGCAATATGACTTCAAAGGGTCTTCATTTGCTCACCGAACCTCTACAATCTTATCACTGCTGCGTTTATGCCCCTGTACACATGCTTGATTCTCTTTCGGAGACATAGCAATCCATAGGTTTTAAGATACTTACTAGTCAGGTACATTCTTAGGCGTTTAATATGGGGTGTTGAGTCCATTTCGTTGAGCAAGGAGTAGCTCTTGTCTATTCCATATTTGGCTTAAGGAACTTTATCTGTGCTCATTTCAATCTCTGGTTTTATGCAGCACCCCAACTCACCTTTCCCCTTAAGCAAGCATAAGTTGGTTTTCTAAATTTGAGACCCTGTTCTGTTTTGGAATTCAGTTCCTGTGTAGCCAAGTTTACATTCCGTGTATTAGTGATATCTTATGATGTTTCTTTTTCTGTGTGACTTATTTCAGTTAGAATCATCGTACCTGAATCCACTCATTATGCTGCTAAGGGCCTGATGACATAGATTTCATTGCTGAGTGATACTGCATTGTACGTAAGTACAACAAGTTCTTTATCCATTTTTCACTTTCTGTGATATTGAACTTGTACGGTAAACGAGGTTCTTGTAAACAGAGGCGTCCGAAACTTTGGGGTGGCTGTGTCTTTTTGATTTTAATTTCCCTAAGCTATAGGACCATAAGTGGAAGTGCCCTAGGCTCTGTT
The DNA here is from genome assembly GCF_963455315.2 of Globicephala melas. NCBI lineage: Eukaryota > Metazoa > Chordata > Mammalia > Artiodactyla > Delphinidae > Globicephala > Globicephala melas. The sequence goes on along the minus strand of NW_027208004.1, from coordinate 32 downwards.
GCTTTGTTGTATAGACGTTTCAGGAAACACCA
>NW_027208003.1:0-27505 GCF_963455315.2 Globicephala melas | reverse complement strand
CCATAGGTTTTAAGATACTTAAGAGTCAGGTACATTCTTAGGCGTTTAATATGCGGTGTTGAGTCCATTTCGTTGAGCAAGGAGTAGCTCTTGTCTATTCCATATTTGGCTTAAGGAACTTTATCTGTGCTCATTTCAATCTCTGGTTTTATGCAGCACCCCAACTCACCTTTACCCTTAAACAAGCATAAGTTGGTTTTCTAAATTTGAGACCCTGTTCTGTTCTGTAATTCAGTTCCTGTGTAGCCAAGTTTACATTCCGTGTATTACTGATATCTTATGATGTTTCTTTTTCTGTGTGACTTATTTCAGTTAGAATCATCGTACCTGAATCCACTCATTGTGCTGCTACGGGCCTGATGACATAGATTTCACTGCTGAGTGATACTGCATTGTACGTAAGTACCACATGTTCTTTATCCATTTTTCACTTTCTGTGATATTGAACTTGTACGGTAAACGAGGTTCTTGTAAACAGAGGCGTGCCAAACATTGGGGTGGCTGTATCTTTTTGATTTTAATTTCCCTAAGCTATAGGACCATAAGTGGAAGTGCCCTAGGCTCTGTTGCTTTGTTTTTTAGATGTTTCAGGAAACACCATACACTTCTCCTGAGTGTCTGTTGGCAATTTACATCCCGCCCATCAGCATAACAAGGCTCCCAGTTCTCCATGGCCTGTCCTGCCTTTCTGGATTTTACACTTTTTTCAGATGGCCCTTTTGACCGGGGGGAAGTGAGACTTCATTGTAGTGCAGATTTCCTTTGCAAGCTTGCTTGGTTGGCCAAAAAGGGCGTATGCGTTTTTTCCTGAATATATTCAGGAAAAAACGCATACGCCCTTTTTGGCCAAGTGCATCATTGTGGACGTTCTGCCTCTTTTCCTATGCTTTCAATGCAATTCCAGTCTACCTCCTGAAATCGGTTTCCTGCAATTCTGCCCCGCTTTCAAGTCCTCTTGGCAGCCTTACTTCAGTATATTTTTGGACGATAGTTGTCATTTATAACTCTGCAGGTTTGTGAATTACAGTGCCCATGAGCTCCTTTCTTCAACTCCTTTTCTTGTGAGTTGGCCGCAACACCGCAGGATGGCTTCAGGCCCTAATCTGGTTCCGGCACGGCACGCTGAGCCTTTGGTTATTTCCTCTTCCTGGTGGGAAATGAGAGTTAAATTTGCCCGTCCAGACACCTCCAGCTAGTCTCTCATTGGTTCTCGCTATTCCTGTTCATCTTCCGCAGAAATTGCAAACTGGGCCAAACAGGAGGTTAAAGGGACTGACTCTCCAAGTCGGGAGAGTGTTAGTAAAGCGTCTGGAATGTTGCACCCGAGTACCAGGGTACGAAAACTGAGACATATTTGAACACGTCTCCCGATCACATGGTTGATCATACTCTAGGTTCCACATGCATGTTTTAGCTGAAGGAAGAATACCTTAAACCTGGGTAGTTGAAACCCGTGGAATGGGTACCATGCAATATGACTTCAAAGGGTCTTCATTTGCTCACCGAACCTCTCCAATCCTATCACTGCTGCGTTTATGTCCCTGTACACATGCTTGATTCTCTTTCGGAGACATAGCAATCCATAGGTTTTAAGATACTTAAGAGTCAGGTACATTCTTAGGCGTTTAATATGCGGTGTTGAGTCCATTTCGTTGAGCAAGGAGTAGCTCTTGTCTATTCCATATTTGGCTTAAGGAACTTTATCTGTGCTCATTTCAATCTCTGGTTTTATGCAGCACCCCAACTCACCTTTACCCTTAAACAAGCATAAGTTGGTTTTCTAAATTTGAGACCCTGTTCTGTTCTGTAATTCAGTTCCTGTGTAGCCAAGTTTACATTCCGTGTATTACTGATATCTTATGATGTTTCTTTTTCTGTGTGACTTATTTCAGTTAGAATCATCGTACCTGAATCCACTCATTGTGCTGCTACGGGCCTGATGACATAGATTTCACTGCTGAGTGATACTGCATTGTACGTAAGTACCACAAGTTCTTTATCCATTTTTCACTTTCTGTGATATTGAACTTGTACGGTAAACGAGGTTCTTGTAAACAGAGGCGTCCCAAACATTGGGGTGGCTGTATCTTTTTGATTTTAATTTCCCTAAGCTATAGGACCATAAGTGGAAGTGCCCTAGGCTCTGTTGCTTTGTTTTTTAGATGTTTCAGGAAACACCATACACTTCTCCCGAGTGTCTGTTGGCAGTTTACATCCCGCCCATCAGCATAACAAGGCTCCCAGTTCTCCATGGCCTGTCCTGCCTTTCTGGATTTTACACTTTTTTCAGATGGCCCTTTTGACCGGGGGTGGGGGAAGTGAGACTTCATTGTAGTGCAGATTTCCTTTGCAAGCTTGCTTGGTTGGCCAAAAAGGGCGTATGCGTTTTTTCCTGAATATATTCAGGAAAAAACGCATACGCCCTTTTTGGCCAAGTGCATCATTGTGGACGTTCTGCCTCTTTTCCTATGCTTTCAATGCAATTCCAGTCTACCTCCTGAAATCGGTTTCCTGCAATTCTGCCCCGCTTTCAAGTCCTCTTGGCAGCCTTACTTCAGTATATTTTTGGACGATAGTTGTCATTTATAACTCTGCAGGTTTGTGAATTACAGTGCCCCTGAGCTCCTTTCTTCAACTCGTTTTCTTGTGAGTTGGCCGCAACACCGCAGGATGGCTTCAGGCCCTAATCTGGTTCCGGCACGGCACGCTGAGCCTTTGGTTATTTCCTCTTCCTGGTGGGAAATGAGAGTTAAATTTGCCCGTCCAGACACCTCCAGCTAGTCTCTCATTGGTTCTCGCTATTCCTGTTCATCTTCCGCAGAAATTGCAAACTGGGCCAAACAGGAGGTTAAAGGGACTGACTCTCCAAGTCGGGAGAGTGTTAGTAAAGCGTCTGGAATGTTGCACCCGAGTACCAGGGTACGAAAACTGAGACATATTTGAACACGTCTCCCGATCACATGGTTGATCATACTCTAGGTTCCACATGCATGTTTTAGCTGAAGGAAGAATACCTTAAACCTGGGTAGTTGAAACCCGTGGAATGGGTACCATGCAATATGACTTCAAAGGGTCTTCATTTGCTCACCGAACCTCTCCAATCCTATCACTGCTGCGTTTATGTCCCTGTACACATGCTTGATTCTCTTTCGGAGACATAGCAATCCATAGGTTTTAAGATACTTAAGAGTCAGGTACATTCTTAGGCGTTTAATATGCGGTGTTGAGTCCATTTCGTTGAGCAAGGAGTAGCTCTTGTCTATTCCATATTTGGCTTAAGGAACTTTATCTGTGCTCATTTCAATCTCTGGTTTTATGCAGCACCCCAACTCACCTTTACCCTTAAACAAGCATAAGTTGGTTTTCTAAATTTGAGACCCTGTTCTGTTCTGTAATTCAGTTCCTGTGTAGCCAAGTTTACATTCCGTGTATTACTGATATCTTATGATGTTTCTTTTTCTGTGTGACTTATTTCAGTTAGAATCATCGTACCTGAATCCACTCATTGTGCTGCTACGGGCCTGATGACATAGATTTCACTGCTGAGTGATACTGCATTGTACGTAAGTACCACAAGTTCTTTATCCATTTTTCACTTTCTGTGATATTGAACTTGTACGGTAAACGAGGTTCTTGTAAACAGAGGCGTCCCAAACATTGGGGTGGCTGTATCTTTTTGATTTTAATTTCCCTAAGCTATAGGACCATAAGTGGAAGTGCCCTAGGCTCTGTTGCTTTGTTTTTTAGATGTTTCAGGAAACACCATACACTTCTCCCGAGTGTCTGTTGGCAGTTTACATCCCGCCCATCAGCATAACAAGGCTCCCAGTTCTCCATGGCCTGTCCTGCCTTTCTGGATTTTACACTTTTTTCAGATGGCCCTTTTGACCGGGGGTGGGGGAAGTGAGACTTCATTGTAGTGCAGATTTCCTTTGCAAGCTTGCTTGGTTGGCCAAAAAGGGCGTATGCGTTTTTTCCTGAATATATTCAGGAAAAAACGCATACGCCCTTTTTGGCCAAGTGCATCATTGTGGACGTTCTGCCTCTTTTCCTATGCTTTCAATGCAATTCCAGTCTACCTCCTGAAATCGGTTTCCTGCAATTCTGCCCCGCTTTCAAGTCCTCTTGGCAGCCTTACTTCAGTATATTTTTGGACGATAGTTGTCATTTATAACTCTGCAGGTTTGTGAATTACAGTGCCCCTGAGCTCCTTTCTTCAACTCGTTTTCTTGTGAGTTGGCCGCAACACCGCAGGATGGCTTCAGGCCCTAATCTGGTTCCGGCACGGCACGCTGAGCCTTTGGTTATTTCCTCTTCCTGGTGGGAAATGAGAGTTAAATTTGCCCGTCCAGACACCTCCAGCTAGTCTCTCATTGGTTCTCGCTATTCCTGTTCATCTTCCGCAGAAATTGCAAACTGGGCCAAACAGGAGGTTAAAGGGACTGACTCTCCAAGTCGGGAGAGTGTTAGTAAAGCGTCTGGAATGTTGCACCCGAGTACCAGGGTACGAAAACTGAGACATATTTGAACACGTCTCCCGATCACATGGTTGATCATACTCTAGGTTCCACATGCATGTTTTAGCTGAAGGAAGAATACCTTAAACCTGGGTAGTTGAAACCCGTGGAATGGGTACCATGCAATATGACTTCAAAGGGTCTTCATTTGCTCACCGAACCTCTCCAATCCTATCACTGCTGCGTTTATGTCCCTGTACACATGCTTGATTCTCTTTCGGAGACATAGCAATCCATAGGTTTTAAGATACTTAAGAGTCAGGTACATTCTTAGGCGTTTAATATGCGGTGTTGAGTCCATTTCGTTGAGCAAGGAGTAGCTCTTGTCTATTCCATATTTGGCTTAAGGAACTTTATCTGTGCTCATTTCAATCTCTGGTTTTATGCAGCACCCCAACTCACCTTTACCCTTAAACAAGCATAAGTTGGTTTTCTAAATTTGAGACCCTGTTCTGTTCTGTAATTCAGTTCCTGTGTAGCCAAGTTTACATTCCGTGTATTACTGATATCTTATGATGTTTCTTTTTCTGTGTGACTTATTTCAGTTAGAATCATCGTACCTGAATCCACTCATTGTGCTGCTACGGGCCTGATGACATAGATTTCACTGCTGAGTGATACTGCATTGTACGTAAGTACCACATGTTCTTTATCCATTTTTCACTTTCTGTGATATTGAACTTGTACGGTAAACGAGGTTCTTGTAAACAGAGGCGTGCCAAACATTGGGGTGGCTGTATCTTTTTGATTTTAATTTCCCTAAGCTATAGGACCATAAGTGGAAGTGCCCTAGGCTCTGTTGCTTTGTTTTTTAGATGTTTCAGGAAACACCATACACTTCTCCTGAGTGTCTGTTGGCAATTTACATCCCGCCCATCAGCATAACAAGGCTCCCAGTTCTCCATGGCCTGTCCTGCCTTTCTGGATTTTACACTTTTTTCAGATGGCCCTTTTGACCGGGGAGAAGTGAGACTTCATTGTAGTGCAGATTTCCTTTGCAAGCTTGCTTGGTTGGCCAAAAAGGGCGTATGCGTTTTTTCCTGAATATATTCAGGAAAAAACGCATACGCCCTTTTTGGCCAAGTGCATCATTGTGGACGTTCTGCCTCTTTTCCTATGCTTTCAATGCAATTCCAGTCTACCTCCTGAAATCGGTTTCCTGCAATTCTGCCCCGCTTTCAAGTCCTCTTGGCAGCCTTACTTCAGTATATTTTTGGACGATAGTTGTCATTTATAACTCTGCAGGTTTGTGAATTACAGTGCCCATGAGCTCCTTTCTTCAACTCCTTTTCTTGTGAGTTGGCCGCAACACCGCAGGATGGCTTCAGGCCCTAATCTGGTTCCGGCACGGCACGCTGAGCCTTTGGTTATTTCCTCTTCCTGGTGGGAAATGAGAGTTAAATTTGCCCGTCCAGACACCTCCAGCTAGTCTCTCATTGGTTCTCGCTATTCCTGTTCATCTTCCGCAGAAATTGCAAACTGGGCCAAACAGGAGGTTAAAGGGACTGACTCTCCAAGTCGGGAGAGTGTTAGTAAAGCGTCTGGAATGTTGCACCCGAGTACCAGGGTACGAAAACTGAGACATATTTGAACACGTCTCCCGATCACATGGTTGATCATACTCTAGGTTCCACATGCATGTTTTAGCTGAAGGAAGAATACCTTAAACCTGGGTAGTTGAAACCCGTGGAATGGGTACCATGCAATATGACTTCAAAGGGTCTTCATTTGCTCACCGAACCTCTCCAATCCTATCACTGCTGCGTTTATGTCCCTGTACACATGCTTGATTCTCTTTCGGAGACATAGCAATCCATAGGTTTTAAGATACTTAAGAGTCAGGTACATTCTTAGGCGTTTAATATGCGGTGTTGAGTCCATTTCGTTGAGCAAGGAGTAGCTCTTGTCTATTCCATATTTGGCTTAAGGAACTTTATCTGTGCTCATTTCAATCTCTGGTTTTATGCAGCACCCCAACTCACCTTTACCCTTAAACAAGCATAAGTTGGTTTTCTAAATTTGAGACCCTGTTCTGTTCTGTAATTCAGTTCCTGTGTAGCCAAGTTTACATTCCGTGTATTACTGATATCTTATGATGTTTCTATTTCTGTGTGACTTATTTCAGTTAGAATCATCGTACCTGAATCCACTCATTGTGCTGCTACGGGCCTGATGACATAGATTTCACTGCTGAGTGATACTGCATTGTACGTAAGTACCACAAGTTCTTTATCCATTTTTCACTTTCTGTGATATTGAACTTGTACGGTAAACGAGGTTCTTGTAAACAGAGGCGTCCCAAACATTGGGGTGGCTGTATCTTTTTGATTTTAATTTCCCTAAGCTATAGGACCATAAGTGGAAGTGCCCTAGGCTCTGTTGCTTTGTTTTTTAGATGTTTCAGGAAACACCATACACTTCTCCCGAGTGTCTGTTGGCAATTTACATCCCGCCCATCAGCATAACAAGGCTCCCAGTTCTCCATGGCCTGTCCTGCCTTTCTGGATTTTACACTTTTTTCAGATGGCCCTTTTGACCGGGGGGAAGTGAGACTTCATTGTAGTGCAGATTTCCTTTGCAAGCTTGCTTGGTTGGCCAAAAAGGGCGTATGCGTTTTTTCCTGAATATATTCAGGAAAAAACGCATACGCCCTTTTTGGCCAAGTGCATCATTGTGGACGTTCTGCCTCTTTTCCTATGCTTTCAATGCAATTCCAGTCTACCTCCTGAAATCGGTTTCCTGCAATTCTGCCCCGCTTTCAAGTCCTCTTGGCAGCCTTACTTCAGTATATTTTTGGACGATAGTTGTCATTTATAACTCTGCAGGTTTGTGAATTACAGTGCCCATGAGCTCCTTTCTTCAACTCGTTTTCTTGTGAGCTGGCCGCAACACCGCAGGATGGCTTCAGGCCCTAATCTGGTTCCGGCACGGCACGCTGAGCCTTTGGTTATTTCCTCTTCCTGGTGGGAAATGAGAGTTAAATTTGCCCGTCCAGACACCTCCAGCTAGTCTCTCATTGGTTCTCGCTATTCCTGTTCATCTTCCGCAGAAATTGCAAACTGGGCCAAACAGGAGGTTAAAGGGACTGACTCTCCAAGTCGGGAGAGTGTTAGTAAAGCGTCTGGAATGTTGCACCCGAGTACCAGGGTACGAAAACTGAGACATATTTGAACACGTCTCCCGATCACATGGTTGATCATACTCTAGGTTCCACATGCATGTTTTAGCTGAAGGAAGAATACCTTAAACCTGGGTAGTTGAAACCCGTGGAATGGGTACCATGCAATATGACTTCAAAGGGTCTTCATTTGCTCACCGAACCTCTCCAATCCTATCACTGCTGCGTTTATGTCCCTGTACACATGCTTGATTCTCTTTCGGAGACATAGCAATCCATAGGTTTTAAGATACTTAAGAGTCAGGTACATTCTTAGGCGTTTAATATGCGGTGTTGAGTCCATTTCGTTGAGCAAGGAGTAGCTCTTGTCTATTCCATATTTGGCTTAAGGAACTTTATCTGTGCTCATTTCAATCTCTGGTTTTATGCAGCACCCCAACTCACCTTTCCCCTTAAACAAGCATAAGTTGGTTTTCTAAATTTGAGACCCTGTTCTGTTCTGTAATTCAGTTCCTGTGTAGCCAAGTTTACATTCCGTGTATTACTGATATCTTATGATGTTTCTTTTTCTGTGTGACTTATTTCAGTTAGAATCATCGTACCTGAATCCACTCATTGTGCTGCTACGGGCCTGATGACATAGATTTCACTGCTGAGTGATACTGCATTGTACGTAAGTACCACAAGTTCTTTATCCATTTTTCACTTTCTGTGATATTGAACTTGTACGGTAAACGAGGTTCTTGTAAACAGAGGCGTCCCAAACATTGGGGTGGCTGTATCTTTTTGATTTTAATTTCCCTAAGCTATAGGACCATAAGTGGAAGTGCCCTAGGCTCTGTTGCTTTGTTTTTTAGATGTTTCAGGAAACACCATACACTTCTCCCGAGTGTCTGTTGGCAGTTTACATCCCGCCCATCAGCATAACAAGGCTCCCAGTTCTCCATGGCCTGTCCTGCCTTTCTGGATTTTACACTTTTTTCAGATGGCCCTTTTGACCGGGGGTGGGGGAAGTGAGACTTCATTGTAGTGCAGATTTCCTTTGCAAGCTTGCTTGGTTGGCCAAAAAGGGCGTATGCGTTTTTTCCTGAATATATTCAGGAAAAAACGCATACGCCCTTTTTGGCCAAGTGCATCATTGTGGACGTTCTGCCTCTTTTCCTATGCTTTCAATGCAATTCCAGTCTACCTCCTGAAATCGGTTTCCTGCAATTCTGCCCCGCTTTCAAGTCCTCTTGGCAGCCTTACTTCAGTATATTTTTGGACGATAGTTGTCATTTATAACTCTGCAGGTTTGTGAATTACAGTGCCCCTGAGCTCCTTTCTTCAACTCGTTTTCTTGTGAGTTGGCCGCAACACCGCAGGATGGCTTCAGGCCCTAATCTGGTTCCGGCACGGCACGCTGAGCCTTTGGTTATTTCCTCTTCCTGGTGGGAAATGAGAGTTAAATTTGCCCGTCCAGACACCTCCAGCTAGTCTCTCATTGGTTCTCGCTATTCCTGTTCATCTTCCGCAGAAATTGCAAACTGGGCCAAACAGGAGGTTAAAGGGACTGACTCTCCAAGTCGGGAGAGTGTTAGTAAAGCGTCTGGAATGTTGCACCCGAGTACCAGGGTACGAAAACTGAGACATATTTGAACACGTCTCCCGATCACATGGTTGATCATACTCTAGGTTCCACATGCATGTTTTAGCTGAAGGAAGAATACCTTAAACCTGGGTAGTTGAAACCCGTGGAATGGGTACCATGCAATATGACTTCAAAGGGTCTTCATTTGCTCACCGAACCTCTCCAATCCTATCACTGCTGCGTTTATGTCCCTGTACACATGCTTGATTCTCTTTCGGAGACATAGCAATCCATAGGTTTTAAGATACTTAAGAGTCAGGTACATTCTTAGGCGTTTAATATGCGGTGTTGAGTCCATTTCGTTGAGCAAGGAGTAGCTCTTGTCTATTCCATATTTGGCTTAAGGAACTTTATCTGTGCTCATTTCAATCTCTGGTTTTATGCAGCACCCCAACTCACCTTTCCCCTTAAACAAGCATAAGTTGGTTTTCTAAATTTGAGACCCTGTTCTGTTCTGTAATTCAGTTCCTGTGTAGCCAAGTTTACATTCCGTGTATTACTGATATCGTATGATGTTTCTTTTTCTGTGTGACTTATTTCAGTTAGAATCATCGTACCTGAATCCACTCATTGTGCTGCTACGGGCCTGATGACATAGATTTCACTGCTGAGTGATACTGCATTGTACGTAAGTACCACAAGTTCTTTATCCATTTTTCACTTTCTGTGATATTGAACTTGTACGGTAAACGAGGTTCTTGTAAACAGAGGCGTCCCAAACATTGGGGTGGCTGTATCTTTTTGATTTTAATTTCCCTAAGCTATAGGACCATAAGTGGAAGTGCCCTAGGCTCTGTTGCTTTGTTTTTTAGATGTTTCAGGAAACACCATACACTTCTCCCGAGTGTCTGTTGGCAATTGACATCCCGCCCATCAGCATAACAAGGCTCCCAGTTCTCCATGGCCTGTCCTGCCTTTCTGGATTTTACACTTTTTTCAGATGGCCCTTTTGACCGGGGGGGGGGGAGTGAGACTTCATTGTAGTGCAGATTTCCTTTGCAAGCTTGCTTGGTTGGCCAAAAAGGGCGTATGCGTTTTTTCCTGAATATATTCAGGAAAAAACGCATACGCCCTTTTTGGCCAAGTGCATCATTGTGGACGTTCTGCCTCTTTTCCTATGCTTTCAATGCAATTCCAGTCTACCTCCTGAAATCGGTTTCCTGCAATTCTGCCCCGCTTTCAAGTCCTCTTGGCAGCCTTACTTCAGTATATTTTTGGACGATAGTTGTCATTTATAACTCTGCAGGTTTGTGAATTACAGTGCCCCTGAGCTCCTTTCTTCAACTCGTTTTCTTGTGAGCTGGCCGCAACACCGCAGGATGGCTTCAGGCCCTAATCTGGTTCCGGCACGGCACGCTGAGCCTTTGGTTATTTCCTCTTCCTGGTGGGAAATGAGAGTTAAATTTGCCCGTCCAGACACCTCCAGCTAGTCTCTCATTGGTTCTCGCTATTCCTGTTCATCTTCCGCAGAAATTGCAAACTGGGCCAAACAGGAGGTTAAAGGGACTGACTCTCCAAGTCGGGAGAGTGTTAGTAAAGCGTCTGGAATGTTGCACCCGAGTACCAGGGTACGAAAACTGAGACATATTTGAACACGTCTCCCGATCACATGGTTGATTATACTCTAGGTTCCACATGCATGTTTTAGCTGAAGGAAGAATACCTTAAACCTGGGTAGTTGAAACCCGTGGAATGGGTACCATGCAATATGACTTCAAAGGGTCTTCATTTGCTCACCGAACCTCTCCAATCCTATCACTGCTGCGTTTATGTCCCTGTACACATGCTTGATTCTCTTTCGGAGACATAGCAATCCATAGGTTTTAAGATACTTAAGAGTCAGGTACATTCTTAGGCGTTTAATATGCGGTGTTGAGTCCATTTCGTTGAGCAAGTAGTAGCTCTTGTCTATTCCATATTTGGCTTAAGGAACTTTATCTGTGCTCATTTCAATCTCTGGTTTTATGCAGCACCCCAACTCACCTTTACCCTTAAACAAGCATAAGTTGGTTTTCTAAATTTGAGACCCTGTTCTGTTCTGTAATTCAGTTCCTGTGTAGCCAAGTTTACATTCCGTGTATTACTGATATCTTATGATGTTTCTTTTTCTGTGTGACTTATTTCAGTTAGAATCATCGTACCTGAATCCACTCATTGTGCTGCTACGGGCCTGATGACATAGATTTCACTGCTGAGTGATACTGCATTGTACGTAAGTACCACAAGTTCTTTATCCATTTTTCACTTTCTGTGATATTGAATTTGTACGGTAAACGAGGTTCTTGTAAACAGAGGCGTCCCAAACTTTGGGGTGGCTGTGTCTTTTTGATTTTAATTTCCCTAAGCTATAGGACCATAAGTGGAAGTGCCCTAGGCTCTGTTGCTTTGTTTTTTAGATGTTTCAGGAAACACCATACACTTCTCCCGAGTGTCTGTTGGCAGTTTACATCCCGCCCATCTGCATAAAAAGGCTCCCAGTTCTCCATGGCCTGTCCTCCCTTTCTGGATTTTACACTTTTTTCAGATGGCCCTTTTGACCGGGGGGAAGTGAGACTTCATTGTAGTGCAGATTTCCTTTGCAAGCTTGCTTGGTTGGCCAAAAAGTGCGTATTCGTTTTTTCCTGAATATATTCAGGAAAAAATGCATACGCCCTTTTTGGCCAAGTGCATCATTGTGGACGTTCTGCCTCTTTTCCTATGCTTTCAATGCAATTCCAGTCTACCTCCTGAAATCGGTTTCCTGCAATTCTGCCCCGCTTTCAAGTCCTCTTGGCAGCCTTACTTCAGTATATTTTTGGACGATAGTTGTCATTTATAACTCTGCAGGTTTGTGAATTACAGTGCCCCTGAGCTCCTTTCTTCAACTCGTTTTCTTGTGAGCTGGCCGCAACACCGCAGGATGGCTTCAGGCCCTAATCTGGTTCCGGCACGGCACGCTGCGCCTTTGGTTATTTCCTCTTCCTGGTGGGAAATGAGAGTTAAATTTGCCCGTCCAGACACCTCCAGCTAGTCTCTCATTGGTTCTCGCTATTCCTGTTCATCTTCCGCAGAAATTGCAAACTGGGCCAAACAGGAGGTTAAAGGGACTGACTCTCCAAGTCGGGAGAGTGTTAGTAAAGCGTCTGGAATGTTGCACCCGAGTACCAGGGTACGAAAACTGAGACATATTTGAACACGTCTCCCGATCACATGGTTGATCATACTCTAGGTTCCACATGCATGTTTTAGCTGAAGGAAGAATACCTTAAACCTGGGTAGTTGAAACCCGTGGAATGGGTACCATGCAATATGACTTCAAAGGGTCTTCATTTGCTCACCGAACCTCTCCAATCCTATCACTGCTGCGTTTATGTCCCTGTACACATGCTTGATTCTCTTTCGGAGACATAGCAATCCATAGGTTTTAAGATACTTAAGAGTCAGGTACATTCTTAGGCGTTTAATATGCGGTGTTGAGTCCATTTCGTTGAGCAAGGAGTAGCTCTTGTTTATTCCATATTTGGCTTAAGGAACTTTATCTGTGCTCATTTCAATCTCTGGTTTTATGCAGCACCCCAACTCACTTTTACCCTTAAACAAGCATAAGTTGGTTTTCTAAATTTGAGACCCTGTTCTGTTCTGTAATTCAGTTCCTGTGTAGCCAAGTTTACATTCCGTGTATTACTGATATCTTATGATATTTCTTTTTCTGTGTGACTTATTTCAGTTAGAATCATCGTACCTGAATCGACTCATTGTGCTGCTACGGGCCTGATGACATAGATTTCACTGCTGAGTGATACTGCATTGTACGTAAGTACCACAAGTTCTTTATCCATTTTTCACTTTCTGTGATATTGAACTTGTACAGTAAACGAGGTTCTTGTAAACAGAGGCGTCCCAAACATTGGGGTGGCTGTATCTTTTTGATTTTAATTTCCCTAAGCTATAGGACCATAAGTGGAAGTGCCCTAGGCTCTGTTGCTTTGTTTTTTAGATGTTTCAGGAAACACCATACACTTCTCCCGAGTGTCTGTTGGCAATTTACATCCCGCCCATCAGCATAACAAGGCTCCCAGTTCTCCATGGCCTGTCCTGCCTTTCTGGATTTTACACTTTTTTCAGATGGCCCTTTTGACCGGGGGGGGGGGAAGTGAGACTTCATTGTAGTGCAGATTTCCTTTGCAAGCTTGCTTGGTTGGCCAAAAAGGGCGTATGCGTTTTTTCCTGAATATATTCAGGAAAAAACGCATACGCCCTTTTTGGCCAAGTGCATCATTGTGGACGTTCTGCCTCTTTTCCTATGCTTTCAATGCAATTCCAGTCTACCTCCTGAAATCGGTTTCCTGCAATTCTGCCCCGCTTTCAAGTCCTCTTGGCAGCCTTACTTCAGTATATTTTTGGACGATAGTTGTCATTTATAACTCTGCAGGTTTGTGAATTACAGTGCCCCTGAGCTCCTTTCTTCAACTCGTTTTCTTGTGAGCTGGCCGCAACACCGCAGGATGGCTTCAGGCCCTAATCTGGTTCCGGCACGGCACGCTGAGCCTTTGGTTATTTCCTCTTCCTGGTGGGAAATGAGAGTTAAATTTGCCCGTCCAGACACCTCCAGCTAGTCTCTCATTGGTTCTCGCTATTCCTGTTCATCTTCCGCAGAAATTGCAAACTGGGCCAAACAGGAGGTTAAAGGGACTGACTCTCCAAGTCGGGAGAGTGTTAGTAAAGCGTCTGGAATGTTGCACCCGAGTACCAGGGTACGAAAACTGAGACATATTTGAACACGTCTCCCGATCACATGGTTGATCATACTCTAGGTTCCACATGCATGTTTTAGCTGAAGGAAGAATACCTTAAACCTGGGTAGTTGAAACCCGTGGAATGGGTACCATGCAATATGACTTCAAAGGGTCTTCATTTGCTCACCGAACCTCTCCAATCCTATCACTGCTGCGTTTATGTCCCTGTACACATGCTTGATTCTCTTTCGGAGACATAGCAATCCATAGGTTTTAAGATACTTAAGAGTCAGGTACATTCTTAGGCGTTTAATATGCGGTGTTGAGTCCATTTCGTTGAGCAAGGAGTAGCTCTTGTTTATTCCATATTTGGCTTAAGGAACTTTATCTGTGCTCATTTCAATCTCTGGTTTTATGCAGCACCCCAACTCACTTTTACCCTTAAACAAGCATAAGTTGGTTTTCTAAATTTGAGACCCTGTTCTGTTCTGTAATTCAGTTCCTGTGTAGCCAAGTTTACATTCCGTGTATTACTGATATCTTATGATATTTCTTTTTCTGTGTGACTTATTTCAGTTAGAATCATCGTACCTGAATCGACTCATTGTGCTGCTACGGGCCTGATGACATAGATTTCACTGCTGAGTGATACTGCATTGTACGTAAGTACCACAAGTTCTTTATCCATTTTTCACTTTCTGTGATATTGAACTTGTACAGTAAACGAGGTTCTTGTAAACAGAGGCGTCCCAAACATTGGGGTGGCTGTATCTTTTTGATTTTAATTTCCCTAAGCTATAGGACCATAAGTGGAAGTGCCCTAGGCTCTGTTGCTTTGTTTTTTAGATGTTTCAGGAAACACCATACACTTCTCCCGAGTGTCTGTTGGCAATTTACATCCCGCCCATCAGCATAACAAGGCTCCCAGTTCTCCATGGCCTGTCCTGCCTTTCTGGATTTTACACTTTTTTCAGATGGCCCTTTTGACCGGGGGGGGGGGGGGAAGTGAGACTTCATTGTAGTGCAGATTTCCTTTGCAAGCTTGCTTGGTTGGCCAAAAAGGGCGTATGCGTTTTTTCCTGAATATATTCAGGAAAAAACGCATACGCCCTTTTTGGCCAAGTGCATCATTGTGGACGTTCTGCCTCTTTTCCTATGCTTTCAATGCAATTCCAGTCTACCTCCTGAAATCGGTTTCCTGCAATTCTGCCCCGCTTTCAAGTCCTCTTGGCAGCCTTACTTCAGTATATTTTTGGACGATAGTTGTCATTTATAACTCTGCAGGTTTGTGAATTACAGTGCCCCTGAGCTCCTTTCTTCAACTCGTTTTCTTGTGAGCTGGCCGCAACACCGCAGGATGGCTTCAGGCCCTAATCTGGTTCCGGCACGGCACGCTGAGCCTTTGGTTATTTCCTCTTCCTGGTGGGAAATGAGAGTTAAATTTGCCCGTCCAGACACCTCCAGCTAGTCTCTCATTGGTTCTCCCTATTCCTGTTCATCTTCCGCAGAAATTGCTAACTGGGCCAAACAGGAGGTTAAAGGCGCTGACTCTCCAAGTGGGGAGAGTGTTAGTAAAGCTTCTGGAATGTTGCACCCTTGTACCAGGGTATGAAAACTGAGACATATTTGAACACGTCTCCCGTTCACACGGTTGATCATACTCTGGGTTCCACATGCATGTTTTAGCTGAAGGAAGAATACCTTAAACCTGGAGAGTTGAGACCCGTGGAATGAGTACCAGGCAATATGACTTCAAAGGGTCTTCATTTGCTCACCGAACCTCTCCAATCCTATCACTGCTGCGTTTATGCCCCTGTACACATGCTTGATTCTCTTTCGGAGACATAGCAATCCATAGGTTTTAAGATACTTACTAGTCAGGTACATTCTTAGGCGTTTAATATGGGGTGTTTAGTCCATTTCGTTGAGCAAGGAGTAGCTCTTGTCTATTCCATATTTGGCTTAAGGAACTTTATCTGTGCTCATTTCAATCTCTGGTTTTATGCAGCACCCCAACTCAACTTTCCCCTTAAGCAAGCATAAGTTGGTTTTCTCAATTTGAGACCCTGTTCTGTTCTGTAATTCAGTTCTTGTGTAGCCAAGTTTACATTCCGTGTGTTAGTGATATCTTATGATGTTTCTTTTTCTGTGTGACTTATTTCAGTTAGAATCATCGTAGCTAACTCCACTCATTATGCTGCTACAGGCCTGATGACATAGATTTCATTGCTGAGTGATACTGCATTGTACGTGAGTTCCACAACTTATTTATCCATTTTTCACTTTCTGTGATATTGAACTTGTACTGTAAAGGAGGTTGTGGTAAACAGAGGCGTCCCAAACTTTGGGGTGGCTGTGTCTTTTTGATTTTAATTTCCCTAAGCTATAGGACCATAAGTGGAAGTGCCCTAGGCTCTGTTGCTTTGTTTTTTAGATGTTTCAGGAAACACCATACACGTCTCCCAAGTGGCTCCTGGCAATTTACATCCCGCCCATCAGCATAAGAAGGCTCCCAGTTCTCCATGCCCTGTCGTGCCTTTATGGATTTTACACTTTTTTCAGATGGCCCTTTTGACCAGGTGGAAGTGAGACTTCATTGTAGTGCACATTTCCTTTGCAAGCTTGCTTGGTTGGCCAAAAAGTGTGTATGCGTTTTTTCCTGAATATATTCAGGAAAAAACACATACGCCCTTTTTGGCCAAGTGCATCATTGTCGAGGTTCTGACTCTCTTCATATGTTTTCAATGCAATTCCAGTCTACCTCCTGAAATCGGTTTCCTGCAATTCTGCCTTGCTTTCAATGTCTCTTCATAGACTTACCTCAATATATTTTTTGAAAATAGTTGGCCTTTATAACTCTGCAGGTTTTTGAATTGCGGTGGCCCTTAGCCCCACTTTTCAGCTCTTATTTTTGTGGTCTTGCCCCATAACCACAGGATTCCTTGAAGCCCTATTTTTCTTCTGGGGCACCTTGCTGTGCCTTTGGTTAATTCTTCTTACTGATGTGGCATTAGAGTGACATGTGCCCATTGAAACCACTACAGCTTGTTTCTCACTGGTTCCCCCTATTCCCATTCATCCTCCACACTAACTGCAGACTGTGCGATACCAGAACTTAAAGGCATTGACTCCATGTGGGGATGTTGTTAGTAAAGCGGCTGGAATGTCGATCCGCAGCCCCAGGAGAGGAAAAATGAGGTGCGTTTTAGAAACCTTTCCCGATCATATGGTATACCAGTCGCTGGGTTTCCCAAGCATGGTTTAGCTGTAGGAAGATTCCCTTCAACCTGGAGTGTTGGGACCCTTGGACTGAGTAGCATGAAGTATTGCATTAAACTTTCGGCAGTTGCTCACCAAAGCTCACCAATCCTCTCAGCCCCAAGTGTCCAGCCTTATGTCTTATCCAGCTGTGGGTTTATATGTGGTCAATCCAGGTTGCAATCCAGGTTGCATCACAGCCCCTGAGCGAATTTTGTAAGAATTTTTCTCTCTTTCATTGTTTCAGCGTTTTCTTTTTAAAATTTATTTCTATAATGGGGTTTAGCTCACTTTCACTGCTGTGTTTGTGCCGCTCTGCACACACTTGATTCCCTTATGGAGATATATCAATACATGGGTTTTAAGATTCTTATTACTCAGATATATTTCTCTGCGGTGTATAGGGTGTGTTGAGGCCAGTTCATTGAGCAAGGTGTAGATCTTGTCTAATACCTATTTGGTTTATTGAACGGTATCTGTGCTAATTTCAAACTCTGGTTTTATGCATCACCCTACCTCTCCTTTCCCCTTAAGCTGACATAAGTGTGTTTTCTAAATGTGAGACACTGTTCTGTTCTGTAATTCATTTCTTGTGCAGCCATATTTACCCTCCCTCTATAAGTGATATCTTATGATATGTTTCTTTTTCTGTTTGACTTATTTCAAGTAGTATTATCGGACCTAAATCCACTCTTTATCCTTCTACTAGCCTTATTACATTGATTTCATGGTGAAGAGATATTCCATTGTACATAAGTACCACATCTTCTTTATCCATTGTTCTCTTTCCTGGGATATTTAAGGTGTACTGAAGTTGAGGTTCTTGTAAACAGAGTAGCCCTAAACTGTGGTGTGCTTGTGTCTTGTTGATTTTTAGACTTCCCTAGATATACTCCCATGATTGGAAGTGTCCTATGCTCTGTAGCTCTGTTTTTTAGATGATTTAGGAACCACCATACACTTCTCCAGAGTGGCTCTCGGCAGTTCACACACTGCCCATCAGTGTATAAATGCTCCCTGTTCTCCATGGCCTGTCCTGCCTTTCTGGATTTTACACTTTTTTAGGATGGCCCTTTTGACCGGTGGGAAGTGAGACTTCTTTGTTGTGCACATTTGCATTGCTTACTTGCTTCGTTGCCCATAAAGTGCGTATGCGTTTTTTCCTGGATATAATCAGGAAAAAACGCATACGCCCTTTTGGGCCAACTGCATCATTGTCGAAATTCTGCCGCTTTTCATGTGCATTAAAGACGAGTCCAATCTATCTCTTGAAATCTGTTTCTTGCAATTCTGTCTTGCATTCAGATCCTCTTCTTTGCCTTACCTCAACATATTTTTGGACATTAGTTTTCATTTATAACTCTGCAGGTTTGTGAATTGCAGTGACCCTGAGCTCCATTTTTTAAGTTGCTCTTTTGTGAGCTGGCCTCAAACCCGCAGGATTGCTTCAGGCCCTATTTTGGCTCCGGCGAGGCAGGCTGAGCCTTTCTTTAATTCTTATTCTTAATGGGAAATTAGAGTGATATGTGCCCGTCCAAACCCCTACAACTATTCTCTCATTGGTTCCCCCTCTTCCCGTTCATCCTACTCACAATTTGCAAAATGTGTGAAACAGAAGTTTAAATGTGCTGATTCTCCAAGTGGGGAGATTCTAAGTAACATGGCTGGAATGGTGAACAGGAGCACCAGGAGAGGATAAATGAGGTGCATTTTAGACACATCTCCCGATCACATGGTGTACAGTCCTCTGGGTTTTCCATGCATGTTTTAGCTGTAGGAAGATCCCTTGAACCTGCAGATTTGGGACCCATTGAATGGGTACCAGGTAGTATTACTTTAAAGGGTGTGCATTTCCTCACCAACCTCACATTTCTCTTAGCGCAAACAGTTTCCAGCCTTATGTCTCATCCTGCTGTGGGTCTAGATGTGTTCAATCCATGTTGCATCACCGTCCCTGAGGAAAAGTTGTAAGAGGTTTTCTCTGTCTCTCTGTCGTTTATTTTTTTCAATTTATTACTATATTGGTTACAGCTGATTTTCAAAGCTCTGTTTCTTGCTGCTGTACATCCACTTGATTCACGTACAGAGAGTCATCAATAAATTCTTTTTCAGATTCTTACCAGTCGTATATATTCTTTTCCGGTGACTTGAGTGTGCTGAGTGCAGTTCTTTTAGCTACCGTGTAGGCCTTGTTGATTATCAGTTTGGTATTTGGAATGGTATCTTTGCTAATTTCAACCTCCTGGATGATGCCTCACCCCTCCCCACCTTTCCCGTTTAGCAGCCTTATGCGTGTTTTCTACATATTTGACTATGTTTTTGTTTTGTAATTTATTTCATGTGTAGCCATTTTGGATTCCACCTTTAAGTGATATCTTATGATATGTGTCTTTTTCTTTTTGAATTCTGTCACTTAGAATGATCATACGTAACTCCTCCGGAGTTGTTACAACTGGCCATATTTCATTGATTTCCAGGCTGAATAATATTCCACTCTACCTAAGTACCACATCTCTATCCATTTTTTCCCTCCAGAGACATTTAAGTTATATCCTAGTCGAGGATCTTTTAAACAGAGAGGGGGTAAACATTGGGGTGCCTGTGTCCTCTCGATTTTTGTTTTTCCCAAGATATACGCCCATGAGTGCAAGTGCCCTATGCTCTGTAGCTCATTTTTTAGATGCTTTAGTAAACACAATACACTTCTCCAGAATGGCCGTTGGCAATATACATTTCCACTATAAGTCTCACAGGGCTCCCTCTTCTCGTTGCCCTGTCCTGCATTTCTGTTGTTTACGCTTTATGAGGATGGCTCTTCTGACTGATGCGAAGTGATATCTTTTGTAGTATTGACTTCCAGTGCCCACCTGTTTGGTTGGCTAAAAAAGTGTATGCCCTTTTCTTGAATATATACAGAAAAAAACGCATACACCCTTTTTGGCCAACTGCAATGTTGGCAATGTTGGCAATGTTCAGCTCCTTTTCTTGTGCTTAATGGCGAGTCCTTTCTACCTCCTCAAATCCCTTTCCTGCCATTCTCCCTTGCTTACAAGTCCTTTTCTCTGACTTTCCTCAAGACATTTTTCAGTGATGGATATTTTCAACTCTGCAGTTTTGTGAATTTTACTGCCCCTGAGTTCCATTGTTCAACTTGTGTTTATGGGAACTGGCCACAAAGCAGCGGGATTTCCTCAAGCCCTATACTGTTTCCATGGGCAACCCTAGCCTTTGGTCAATTCGTCTTCCTGATTGGAAATTAGAGTGACATGTGCCTGTCTGAACACCTAGGACTTGTCTCTCATTGTTCCTCATCCTTCCGCTTCATCCTCTGGACAAATTCCAAACTGTACGCAACAGGATGTTGACAGTGCTGACATCTCCAAGTGGGGAGACTGTTAGTAAAGACGCTGGAGGGGTGAACCCGAGCACCAGGAGATGAGGAGATGAGATGCCTTTTCCAAACTCTTCCCGATCAGACGGTATACCATCCTCTGGGTGTGACAGACATGTTTTAGCAGTAGGAAGAGTCCCATTCATGTAAGGAGAACACCAGGGCTTTTTCAAAATCAGTGTCTCCCCGAAA
The DNA here is from genome assembly GCF_963455315.2 of Globicephala melas. Taxonomy (NCBI): domain Eukaryota; kingdom Metazoa; phylum Chordata; class Mammalia; order Artiodactyla; family Delphinidae; genus Globicephala; species Globicephala melas. The sequence continues at coordinate 6,684 of NW_027208003.1, read as the reverse complement.
CCCAAACTGGGGAAGTTTTTAAGCTACGGCTACACATATGTTCATTAAGGGCCTTGGGAAGTAGGCAGAGTCCAAACTTTAGATGATTGAAGTCTTCAGGGTCAGAAGCACTCACCACCAGCTTCCCTTAGGCTACACTTTAACTATCATTGATAGATGATGTCAATAAAAATATCTATTCTTTTTCAGATTATTTCCCCTTATAGGTTATTGCAAAATGTTGAGTGTAGTTCCCTGTGCTATACAGTAGTTCCTTGTTGATGATTTATTTTATACATAGCAGTGTGTATGTGTTAATTCCAAACTGTTAATTTATCCCTCCTCCCACCTTTCCCCTTTGGTAATAATAAATTATAAGATTTTATACTTCTCAGAAATGGGGGAGCTGAAAGAGAGGTATCATTTTCAATGGAAAAGCATTTAAAACAAGATTGAAGGTTTAACCAAGATTATTAGATGTACATCCTTGGAAAGAAATCACTTCGTTTCTCTAATATTGACCTGACAAATAAGACAAACCTTTTCACTGAACTTGCTTATAAAAAGTGATGGAAATATCAAATGGAAGTGTTAGAAACATCTTATTTTACCCGAGCCTTATACACTGTTCTATGTTAACTACAGTTTGGCTCACACATCTGTTCATTGAGGTTACAATAGTCTCAATTTCTGTTACTGATCCTCCAGAGTGGACCCCAACAAGTGTCCCCCTGCCCAGTGTCATTGGGGCCAACAGATCGAGACTGAGTTTGGTTCACAAGCAAAGGAAACTTTATATTTTGATCAGAGAATGGAGAGGTGAGAGCATGCACTACCCCGTGGGCTGTGGGCTGGGCTGCTGTGTAGAGATCCTGTCAGAGTCAGTGGGAGGGAGGGAGGCGGCAGAGCTCTCGAGGGCCGGGTTGGCTGTAGCTCAGGCTCTATATCGTGGAGTCTGCACTGGGCCCCAGGAGCTGAGGTGTCGACCCAGCCATTCTGCACTAGGAAATCTGGTCTGAAGTGCCGGGTGTGGAACCTCTGCATGCGGGACCCTAGGAGCACGTGAAATTAGACAAAGCACAAAGGATAAAAAAGGTTAGACTTGACTTTATTGCCCAGATTCTATTTTTATCTCCCAGGGATTTTTAATGGGCTTTGCTGGGGACAAACCCCTCCTCTGCCTTTTGTCCCGTTCCTCATTCTTGGAGTGCTGAGGGTGCAGACCCTTCTTCTGTAACTGCTGAGTGCTGAGTTGGGAGCCCTCATACCCTGGGGCGAGGGTCAGAGCTTCTCCCCAGCAGCCTCCCGGTGACGTTGATTGTCCCCAGGACCCCTGCCTCCCTGCTCGTCCACCTGAGCACCAGCATTGGAAGTGTTATAGATTCTAATGACCTTTAAGGGTCCAGGAAAGAGATGTGCAGAGACGCTGTGGGGGCCGGTTTCACCCCGCCCCACATTTGTTCGGCCACCTTAGGCTGACCGTTTCTGCCAGCCTAGATGCTCTGACCAGTAGTCTGCGCTTTCTTCAATTAGGCCCCTGAATTAACGTACAAACAGCACCAGGTGTCAGAGCCCTGCCCGCTCAACTCCCAGACAGTCCAGGGTCAGTGGTGATAAGGACCATGATGGCTACTGAGTCAACAGCCTTTTGAAGTAAACAGGAGTCCAGCCGGTCTTATTGGCCACCATCATCACGGTGTCTGTAGGCTTTTCTATGGTGACAGTGTGGTATACTGTTCCCCCGCCAAGATTATTAGCTCCCCTCTGGGTGCAGTAAGTCCTGCAAGCAGTAGTCTACTCTTTTGGGACACACTCTTGTTGTTTTATGAGAGAAACTCCAGGTCAAGTGATGTTCACACGAGTCGTCATGGTGCCCTGTTGCCCCCGGTTATCTCTCTGGATGTTGGAGTTGGAGGGCCTCCTCACTCGAGGTCGGTGTGCCCACGGAGCGAACCCTGCAACTTCAGGGCATGGTTGGTGGTTAGGATCACCACGTGGGGTCCTTTTCCCTTAGGAGGGAGGTGGCCTTTTGGGCTGCTGATTTCCAGGTTTTTAGATACCGCCAGTATCTTGGCCAGATGTGGCAGTGGGCCAAGCTCCTTAGTGACCGTAGTTTATCCTACCTGGATGGCATTCTTGCATTGTTCCATTTCAAGTGGTCCCAGTTTTTGCACTAATTCTCCAATGGCGATTCACCTTTCACCGGGAATGTAAAGGTCAAAGGGTTTAGCTAAATTAGGGAGTTCCAGGGCAAGGGTCTGAATTGACTGCTCTTTCCATTCTTGAAAGGCCACTTCTGGATTCTATTCAAAAGGATCATCATCTTTTCCTTTCAGTGTTTCATATAGAGGCCCAGCTAGTAGACTGTAGTTAGGGATCCAGAAGCAGCAAACCCTGGCCTCCCCAGGAACCCCTAAGCTGTCTTCTAGTTTTAGAAAGGGGTAAGGCTGAAAATGGTTTCTTCCCTTTCCTGGGATGGGCTTCTCTGACCTTGTGTGAGAATGAAGCCCAGGCAGGTCACCGCAGTCTGTGATATTTGAGCTTTTTCTTGGACAACTTCTATCCTTTATTGGCTTGGTAGTTCAGAGGCCTCCTTAGTAGGGCTGGCGATCAGAATGTCGTCTGCATATTGAAGGAGGGTTTCCTTTTCCAGAGGTAGAACTTTTAGGTCTTTAGCTAAGCTTTCCCCAAAGACGGTGTGGGAATTTTTGCACCCTTGGGGCCAGACGGCCCGGAAGTATTGTTTTAGTTGTATGTTGAGTCCTGCCACTCACAAGCCAAAATTTCTTGTGACTCTGGGACTAATGGAATACAAAAGAAGGCATCATTGAAGACTAATACAGAATACCATGTCCTGGTGGTTGGTAGAATGACCAGCAGGGTGTAGGAATTAGGAGCAACTGGAGGTATATCCTCGGTGGCTTCACTGACTGTCCTGACATCCTTTACCAGGTCCCCAGCAGCCCATGGGGCTCTCGTGGTCAGACCAATCGCAGAATATGGAGCTCACCTGGGCAGGTACCCCACCCCCACCCCAGCCCACGGGGCTCTTGTGATCAGGCCCCTCCCAGGATACAGAGCTACCCTTGCAGGTACCGTGGCAGGGCTGGGCACACAGGAACCGTGCACATAGCCCTCATTGCAGAGCACCCCCAGCTCACCTGTCGCTCAGAGCTGACACAGAGCACCTCAGAGCAGGACTTGAACTAACAAACAGCAGCTGCGACAGGTCTGTGACCCTGGGCATCACTCCGTGAGGCCTCCCTCCACCTGGTCTTCCAGAGACTTCCACTGCACCCGGGGCACCAGGCCTCTGTCTCCAACCACCACCCACCCCTCCTTTCCCTGACTCCTGGGTTCCTCTCATTAGGAGAGGGTTTTCTTGAAGTTGTCTCCCACTCATGGGCCAGATAAAATGATTAGAAAACAAGCCAAAGCTGCAGCCCCTTGTCTATCCTGACTCTCAGGAGCCCACACCTGTTCCTTGGACCTGGCCGGTTCAGCAAGTTCCATTTTCTGCAACTGTGAGCCCCTGAGGGGTGATGATTGGCTGACCTGGGCAGCCTTACCGTGCCGGCCAGCCCTCCCCAGGTGTGCCTGGGTTGAGATCAATATAAATACCACTCCAGGCAGCAAGAGCCCCTGCAGCCGTGCCTGACGCCATTTTCTCTGCCCTGTCAGCAGTCTCGGGGCTGGGCTGGTGGGAGGGAGTGAGAGGCCACGGCTTTGTGGGTGGCCCAGTGTGAGTGGGGCTCTGCTGGACTTTCTGCAGCAGTTGCCAGGCTGCCACCTGCTAAAGAAGAGGATGTGTCACCCATACCTGCTGCTGGAATTTCTCCCTGGGCAGAGGTGAGGAAGGAAAAAAGCAGTGGGGGCAGGGACAGGACGGGTATCTCAGGCAGGGAAATGGAAATCTTCCAGAAGAGCACCCAGGGCCAGGACCATCCTGGCTGGCCTGCAGGCACCAAGTCGGCCGGCATGCTGTCACTCGTGTGGCTCTATGGCCCTTCCTCTAGGCTTTCAAGTCCTTGTATATATTCAGGTGTTTTACCTGGGACGGGTGGGAATAGTTCAGCAGCAACTGGCCTGGGGCTCAGCTCACGTTTACTCACAGATGCCTCGGCACGGTGCCCCAGCTTTGCAATGAGGACGCTTGTTGCGTGGGGGCTGCTGGCTGAATGGGAGACGATTCCCCACCACTGACCAACTTCAGAATTGTTTACAACTGGAGCAAGTGCCCTGATACGGTTTTCCTCTGTGTAACTGGTGGGTTCTGTGTTTTTTTCTCTTTTTCGTTTTTGGTTCAAGGTAGATTTTATTCCTCTTTTTTGTATTTACAGATATAAGCATGGAAATAATTTATTCATATAAATACATGTATGTGCAGGGAATAATTGTTTTTTCTGTTTTATTTTTTAAATTTTATTTCTTTTTAATTTTGAATTTTATTTTATATTTTTATACAGCAGGTTCTTATTGGTTATCTATTTTATACATATAAATGTATACATGCCAATCCCAGTCTCTCAACTCCTCCCACCACCACCCCCCCAACAGCTTTCCCCCCTTGTTGTCCATACGTTTGTTGTCTACATCTGTTGCTCTATTTATGCCTTGCAAAATGGTTAATCTGTACAGTTTTTCTAGGTTCCACATATATGCATGAATATACCAGATTTGTTTTTCTCTTTCTGACTTACTTCACTCTGTATGACAGTCTCTAGATCCATCGACGTCTCTACAAATGACCCAATTTCATTCCTTTTCATGGCTTAGTAATATTCCATTTTATATATGTACCACAGCTTTATGCATTCGTCTGTCTGTGGGCATTTAGGTTGCTTCCATTACCTCGATATTGTAAATAGTGATGCAATGAACATTGCGGTGAATGACTCTTTTTGATTTATGGTTTTGTCTGGGTATATGTCCAGTACTGGGATTGCTGTATCATATGGTAATTCTATTGTTAGTTTCTTAAGAAATTCCATATTGTTCTCCATAATGACTGTATCAATTTATATTCCCAACAATAGTGGAAGAGGGTTCCTTTTCTCCACACCCTTTCCAGCATTTTTTGTTTGTAGATTTTCTATGATGCCTATTCTACCAGGTGTGAGGTGATACCTCATTGTTGAATCCATTTCGTTGAGCAAGGGGTAGGTCTTGTCTATTACATATTTGGCTTATGGAACGGTATCTGTGCTAATTTCAAACTCTGCTTTTATGCAGCACCCCAACTCACCTTCCCGCTTAAGCAAGCATAAGTTGGTTTTCTAAATTTGAGACCCTGTTCTGTTTTGTAATTCAGTTCATGTGTAGCCAAGTTCACATTCCGTGTATTAGTGATACCTTATGATGTTTCTTTTTCTGTGTGACTTATTTCACTTAGAATCATCGTGCCTCAATCCACTCATTATGCTGGTACGGGCCTGGTGACATAGATTACATTGCTGAGTGGTATTCTGTTGTACATAAGTACCGCAACTTCTTTATCCATTATTTGCTCTCTGGGATATTTAACTTGTGCCGCAGAAGAGATTCCTGTAAAAAGAGCCGTCCCAAATTTTGGGGTGGCTGTGTCTTTTTGATTTTAATTTCCCTAAGCTATAGGACCATAAGTGGAAGTGCCCTAGGCTCTGTTGCTTTGTTTTTTAGATGTTTCAGGAAACACCATACACTTCTACAGAGCTGCTGTTGGGAATTTACATCCCGCCCATCAGCATAACAAGGCTCCCAGTTCTCCGTGGCCTGTTCTGCCTTTCTGGATTTTACACTTTTTTCAGATGGCCCTTTTGACCGGGGGGAAGTGAGACTTCATTGTAGTGCAGATTTCCTTTGCAAGCTTGCTTGGTTGGCCAAAAAGGGCGTATGAGTTTTTTCCTGAATATATTCAGGAAAAAACACATACGCCCTTTTTGGCCAAGTGCATCATTGTCGGCATTCTTCCTCTTTTCCTGTGTTTTAAATGCAATCCAATTCCGATTCCTCCTGAAATCGGTTTCCTGCAATTCTGCCCCGCATTCAAGTCCTCTTGGCAGCCCTACTTCAGTATATTTTCGGACAATAGCTGTCATTTATAAATCTGAAGGTTTGTGAATTACAGTGCCCCTGAGCTCCTTTCTTCAACTCGCTTTCTTTTGAGCTGGCCACAACACCGCAGGATTGCTTCAGGCCCTAATCTGGTTCCGGCACGGCATGCTGAGCCTTTGGTTTATTCCTCTTACCTGTGGGAAATGAGAGTTAAATTTGCCCGTCCAGACACCTCCAGCTAGTCTCTCATTGGTTCTCGCTATTCCTGTTCATCTTCCGCAGAAATTGCAAACTGGGCCAAACAGGAGGTTAAAGGGACTGACTTTCCAAGTTGGGAGAGTGTTAGTAAAGCGTCTGGAATGTTGCACCCGAGTACCAGGGAACGAAAAGTGAGACACATTTGAACACGTTTCTCGATCACACGGTGGATCATACTCTGGGTTCCACATGCATGTTTTAGCTGAAGGAAGAATCTCTTAAACCTGGAGAGTTGAGACCCATGGAATGGGTACCATGCAATATGACTTCAAAGGGTCTGCATTTGCTCACCGAACCTCACCAATCTTATGAGCCCCAAGTGTCCAGCCTTATGTGTCACCCAGCTCTGGGTGTAGATATGGTAAATGCAGGTTGCATCAGAAGCCTTGAATGAATTACTTAAGTATTGCTCTC
>NW_027208002.1:0-27695 GCF_963455315.2 Globicephala melas | reverse complement strand
CCCCACTTGGAGAGTCAGCGCCTTTAACCTCCTGTTTGGCCCAGTTTGCAATTTCTGCGGAAGATGAACAGGAATAGGGAACACCAATGAGAGACTAGCTGGAGGTGTCTGGACGGGCAAATTTAACTCTCATTTCCCACCAGGAAGAGGAAATAAACAAAGGCTCAGCGTGCCGGGCCGGAACCAGATTAGGGCCTGAAGCCATCCTGCGGTGTTGCGGCCAGCTCAAAAGAAAGCGAGTTGAAGAAAGGAGCTCAGGGGCACTGTAATTCACAAACCTGCAGAGTTATAAATGACAGCTATCGTCCAAAAATATACTGAAGTAAGGCTGCCAAGAGGACTTGAAAGCGGGGCAGAATTGAAGGAAACCGATTTCAGGAGGTAGACTGGAATTGCATTGAAAGCATAGGAAAAGAGGCAGAACGTCCACAATGATGCACTTGGCCAAAAAGGGCGTATGCGTTTTTTCCTGAATATATTCAGGAAAAAACGCATACGCCCTTTTTGGCCAACCAAGCAAGCTTGCAAAGGAAATCTGCACTACAATGAAGTCTCACTTCCCCCCGGTCAAAAGGGCCATCTGAAAAAAGTGTAAAATCCAGAAAGGCAGGACAGGCCATGGAGAACTGGGAGCCTTGTTATGCTGATGGGCGGGATGTAAATTGCCAACAGACACTCGGGAGAAGTGTATGGTGTTTCCTGAAACATCTAAAAAACAAAGCAACAGAGCCTAGGGCACTTCCACTTATGGTCCTATAGCTTAGGGAAATTAAAATCAAAAAGACACAGCCACCCCAAAGTTTGGGACGCCTCTGTTTACAAGAACCTCGTTTACCGTACAAGTTCAACATCGCAGAAAGTGAAAAATGGATAAAGAAGTTGTGGTATTTACTTACAAAGCGATATCACTAAGCAATGAAATCTATGTCAACAGGCCCTTAGCAGCACAATGAGTGGATTCAGGTATGATGATTCTAACTGAAATAAGTCACACAGAAAAAGAAACATCATAAGATATCAGTAATACACGGAATGTAAACTTGGCTACACAGGAACTGAATTACAGAATAGAACAGGGTCTCAAATATAGAAAACCAACTTATGCTTGCTTAAGGGGAAAGGTGAGTTGGGGTGCTGCATAAAACCAGAGATTGAAACGAGCACAGATAAAGTTCCTTAAGCCAAATATGGAATAGACAAGAGCTACTCCTTGCTCAACGAAATGGACTCAACACCGCATATTAAACGCCTAAGAATGTACCTGACTAGTAAGTATCTTAAAACCTATGGATTGCTATGTCTCCGAAAGAGAATCAAGCATGTGTACAGGGGCATAAACGCAGCAGTGATAGGATTGGAGAGGTTCGGTGAGCAAATAAAGACCCTTTGAAGTCATATTGCATGGTACCCATTCCACGGGTTTCAACTACCCAGGTTTAAGGTATTCTTCCTTCAGCTAAAACATGCATGTGGAACCTAGAGTATGATCAACCATGTGATCGGGAGACGTGTTCAAATATGTCTCAGTTTTCGTACCCTGGTACTCGGGTGCAACATTCCAGACGCTTTACTAACACTCTCCCGACTTGGAGAGTCCGTCCCTTTAATCTCCTGTTTGGCCCAGTTTGCAATTTCTGCGGAAGATGAACAGGAATAGCGAGAACCAATGAGAGACTAGCTGGAGGTGTCTGGACGGGCAAATTTAACTCTCATTTCCCACCAGAAAGAGGAATTAACCAAAGGCTCAGCGTGCCGTGCCGGAATCAGATTAGGGCCTGAAGCTATCCTGCGGTGTTGCGGCCAGCTCAAAAAAAAGCGAGTTGAAGAAAGGAGCTCAGGGGCACTGTAATTCACAAACCTGCAGAGTTATAAATGACAGCTATCGTCCAAAAATATACTGAAGTAAGGCTGCCAAGAGGACTTGAAAGCGGGGCAGAATTGCAGGAAACCGATTTCAGGAGGTAGACTGGAATTGCATTGAAAGCATAGGAAAAGAGGCAGAACGTCCACAATGATGCACTTGGCCAAAAAGGGCGTATGCGTTTTTTCCTGAATATATTCAGGAAAAAACGCATACGCCCTTTTTGGCCAACCAAGCAAGCTTGCAAAGGAAATCTGCACTACAATGAAGTCTCACTTCCCCCCGGTCAAAAGGGCCATCTGAAAAAAGTGTAAAATCCAGAAAGGCAGGACAGGCCATGGAGAACTGGGAGCCTTGTTATGCTGATGGGCGGGATGTAAATTGCCAACAGACACTCGGGAGAAGTGTATGGTGTTTCCTGAAACATCTAAAAAACAAAGCAACAGAGCATAGGGCACTTCCACTTATGGTCCTATAGCTTAGGGAAATTAAAATCAAAAAGACACAGCCACCCCAAAGTTTGGGACGCCTCTGTTTACAAGAACCTCGTTTACCGTACAAGTTCAATATCACAGAAAGTGAAAAATGGATTAAGAACTTGTGGTACTTACGTACAATGCAGTATCACTCAGCAATGAAATCTATGTCATCAGGCCCGTAGCAGCATAATGAGTGGATTCAGGTACGATGATTCTCACTGAAATAAGTCACACAGAAAAAGAAACATCATAAAGTATCACTAATACACGGAATGTAAACTTGGCTACACAGGAACTGAATTCCAATACAGAACAGGGTCTCAAATTTAGAAAACCAACTTATGCTTGCTTAAGGGGAAAGGTGAGTTGGGGTGCTGCATAAAACCAGAGATTGAAATGAGCACAGATAAAGTTCCTTAAGCCAAATATGGACTAGACAAGAGCTACTCCTTGCTCAACGAAATGGACTCAACACCGCATATTAAACGCCTAAGAATGTACCTGACTAGTAAGTATATTAAAACCTATGGATTGCTATGTCTCCAAAAGAGAATCAAGCGTGTGTACAGGGGCATAAACGCAGCAGTGATAGGATTGGAGAGGTTCGGTGAGCAAATGAAGACCCTTTGAAGTCATATTGCATGGTACCCATTCCACGGGTCTCAACTCTCCAGGTTTAAGGTATTCTTCCTTCAGCTAAAACATGCATGTGGAACCCAGAGTATGATCAACCATGTGAACGGGAGACGTGTTCAAATACGTCTCAGTTTTCCTCCCCTGGTACTCGGGTGCAACATTCCAGACGCTTTACTAACACTCTCCCCACTTGGAGAGTCAGCGCCTTTAACCTCCTGTTTGGCCCAGTTTGCAATTTCTGCGGAAGATGAACAGGAATAGGGAACACCAATGAGAGACTAGCTGGAGGTGTCTGGACGGGCAAATTTAACTCTCATTTCCCACCAGGAAGAGGAAATAACCAAAGGCTCAGCGTGCCGTGCCGGAACCAGATTAGGGCCTGAAGCCATCCTGCGGTGTTGCGGCCAGCTCAAAAGAAAGCGAGTTGAAGAAAGGAGCTCAGGGGCACTGTAATTCACAAACCTGCAGAGTTATAAATGACAGCTTTCGTCCAAAAATATACTGAAGTAAGGCTGCCAAGAGGACTTGAAAGCGGGGCAGAATTGCAGGAAACCGATTTCAGGAGGTAGACTGGAATTGCATTGAAAGCATAGGAAAAGAGGCAGAACGTCCACAATGATGCACTTGGCCAAAAAGGGCGTATGCGTTTTTTCCTGAATATATTCAGGAAAAAACGCATACGCCCTTTTTGGCCAACCAAGCAAGCTTGCAAAGGAAATCTGCACTACAATGAAGTCTCACTTCCCCCCGGTCAAAAGGGCCATCTGAAAAAAGTGTAAAATCCAGAAAGGCAGGACAGGCCATGGAGAACTGGGAGCCTTGTTATGCTGATGGGCGGGATGTAAATTGCCAACAGACACTCGGGAGAAGTGTATGGTGTTTCCTGAAACATCTAAAAAACAAAGCAACAGAGCCTAGGGCACTTCCACTTATGGTCCTATAGCTTAGGGAAATTAAAATCAAAAAGACACAGCCACCCCAAAGTTTGGGACGCCTCTGTTTACAAGAACCTCGTTTACCGTACAAGTTCAATATCACAGAAAGTGAAAAATGGATAAAGAAGTTGTGGTACTTACGTACAATGCAGTATCACTCAGCAATGAAATCTATGTCATCAGGCCCGTAGCAGCATAATGAGTGGATTCAGGTACGATGATTCTCACTGAAATAAGTCACACAGAAAAAGAAACATCATAAGATACCACTAATACACGGAATGTAAACTTGGCTACACAGGAACTGAATTCCAAAACAGAACAGGGTCTCAAATTTAGAAAACCAACTTATGCTTGCTTAAGGGGAAAGGTGAGTTGGGGTGCTGCATAAAACCAGAGATTGAAATGAGCACAGATAAAGTTCCTTAAGCCAAATATGGACTAGACAAGAGCTACTCCTTGCTCAACGAAATGGACTCAACACCCCATATTAAACGCCTAAGAATGTACCTGACTAGTAAGTATCTTAAAACCTATGGATTGCTATGTCTCCAAAAGAGAATCAAGCGTGTGTACAGGGGCATAAACGCAGCAGTGATAGGATTGGAGAGGTTCGGTGAGCAAATGAAGACCCTTTGAAGTCATATTGCATGGTACCCATTCCACGGGTCTCAACTCTCCAGGTTTAAGGTATTCTTCCTTCAGCTAAAACATGCATGTGGAACCCAGAGTATGATCAACCATGTGAACGGGAGACGTGTTCAAATATGTCTCAGTTTTCCTCCCCTGGTACTCGGGTGCAACATTCCAGACGCTTTACTAACACTCTCCCCACTTGGAGAGTCAGCACCTTTAACCTCCTGTTTGGCCCAGTTTGCAATTTCTGCGGAAGATGAACAGGAATAGGGAACACCAATGAGAGACTAGCTGGAGGTGTCTGGACGGGCAAATTTAACTCTCATTTCCCACCAGGAAGAGGAAATAACAAAAGGCTCAGCGTGCCGGGCCGGAACCTGATTATGGCCTGAAGCCATCCTGCGGTGTTGCGGCCAGCTCAAAAGAAAGCGAGTTGAAGAAAGGAGCTCAGGGGCACTGTAATTCACAAACCTGCAGAGTTATAAATGACAGCTATCGTCCAAAAATATACTGAAGTAAGGCTGCCAAGAGGACTTGAAAGCGGGGCAGAATTGCAGGAAACCGATTTCAGGAGGTAGACTGGAATTGCATTGAAAGCATAGGAAAAGAGGCAGAACGTCCACAATGATGCACTTGGCCAAAAAGGGCGTATGCGTTTTTTCCTGAATATATTCAGGAAAAAACGCATACGCCCTTTTTGGCCAACCAAGCAAGCTTGCAAAGGAAATCTGCACTACAATGAAGTCTCACTTCCCCCCGGTCAAAAGGGCCATCTGAAAGAAGTGTAAAATCCAGAAAGACAGGACAGGCCATGGAGAACTGGGAGCCTTGTTATGCTGATGGGCGGGATGTAAATTGCCAACAGACACTCGGGAGAAGTGTATGGTGTTTCCTGAAACATCTAAAAAACAAAGCAACAGAGCCTAGGGCACTTCCACTTATGGTCCTATAGCTTAGGGAAATTAAAATCAAAAAGACACAGCCACCCCAAAGTTTGGGACGCCTCTGTTTACAAGAACCTCGTTTACCGTACAAGTTCAACATCGCAGAAAGTGAAAAATGGATAAAGAAGTTGTGGTATTTACTTACAAAGCAATATCACTCAGCAATGAAATCTATGTCAACAGGCCCTTAGCAGCACAATGAGTGGATTCAGGTATGATGATTCTAACTGAAATAAGTCACACAGAAAAAGAAACATCATAAGATATCAGTAATACACGGAATGTAAACTTGGCTACACAGGAACTGAATTACAGAACAGAACAGGGTCTCAAATTTAGAAAACCAACTTATGCTTGCTTAAGGGGAAAGGTGAGTTGGGGTGCTGCATAAAACCAGAGATTGAAACGAGCACAGATAAAGTTCCTTAAGCCAAATATGGACTAGACAAGAGCTACTCCTTGCTCAAAGAAATGGACTCAACACCGCATATTAAACGCCTAAGAATGTACCTGACTAGTAAGTATCTTAAAACCTATGGATTGCTATGTGTCCGAAAGAGAATCAAGCATGTGTACAGGGGCATAAACGCAGCAGTGATAGGATTGGAGAGGTTCGGTGAGCAAATGAAGACCCTTTGAAGTCATATTGCATGGTACCCATTCCACGGGTCTCAAATCTCCAGGTTTAAGGTATTCTTCCTTCAGCTAAAACATGCATGTGGAACCCAGAGTATGATCAACCATGTGAACGGGAGACGTGTTCAAATACGTCTCAGTTTTCCTCCCCTGGTACTCGGGTGCAACATTCCAGACGCTTTACTAACACTCTCCCCACTTGGAGAGTCAGCGCCTTTAACCTCCTGTTTGGCCCAGTTTGCAATTTCTGCGGAAGATGAACAGGAATAGGGAACACCAATGAGAGACTAGCTGGAGGTGTCTGGACGGGCAAATTTAACTCTCATTTCCCACCAGGAAGAGGAAATAACCAAAGGCTCAGCGTGCCGTGCCGGAACCAGATTAGGGCCTGAAGCCATCCTGCGGTGTTGCGGCCAGCTCAAAAGAAAGCGAGTTGAAGAAAGGAGCTCAGGGGCACTGTAATTCACAAACCTGCAGAGTTATAAATGACAGCTTTCGTCCAAAAATATACTGAAGTAAGGCTGCCAAGAGGACTTGAAAGCGGGGCAGAATTGCAGGAAACCGATTTCAGGAGGTAGACTGGAATTGCATTGAAAGCATAGGAAAAGAGGCAGAACGTCCACAATGATGCACTTGGCCAAAAAGGGCATATGCGTTTTTTCCTGAATATATTCAGGAAAAAAGGCATACGCCCTTTTTGGCCAACCAAGCAAGCTTGCAAAGGAAATCTGCACTACAATGAAGTCTCACTTCGCCCGGGTCAAAAGGGCCATCTGAAAAAAGTGTAAAATCCAGAAAGGCAGGACAGGCCATGGAGAACTGGGAGCCTTGTTATGCTGATGGGCGGGATGTAAATTGCCAACAGACACTCGGGAGAAGTGTATGGTGTTTCCTGAAACATCTAAAAAACAAAGCAACAGAGCCTAGGGCACTTCCACTTATGGTCCTATAGCTTAGGGAAATTAAAACCAAAAGACACAGCCACCCCAAAGTTTGGGACGCCTCTGTTTACAAGAACCTCGTTTACCGTACAAGTTCAACATCGCAGAAAATGAAAAATGGATAAAGAAGTTGTGGTATTTACTTACAAAGCAATATCACTCAGCAATGAAATCTATGTCATCAGGCCCGTAGCAGCATAATGAGTGGATTCAGGTACGATGATTCTCACTGAAATAAGTCACACAGAAAAAGAAACATCATAAGATATCACTAATACACGGAATGTAAACTTGGCTACACAGGAACTGAATTCCAAAACAGAACAGGGTCTCAAATTTAGAAAACCAACTTATGCTTGCTTAAGGGGAAAGGTGAGTTGGGGTGCTGCATAAAACCAGAGATTGAAATGAGCACAGATAAAGTTCCTTAAGCCAAATATGGAATAGACAAGAGCTACTCCTTGCTCAACGAAATGGACACAACACCGCATATTAAACGCCTAAGAATGTACCTGACTAGTAAGTATCTTAAAACCTATGGATTGCTATGTCTCCGAAAGAGAATCAAGCATGTGTACAGGCGCATAAACGCAGCAGTGATAGGATTGGAGAGGTTTGGTGAACAAATGAATACCCTTTGAAGTCATATTGCATGGTACCCATTCCACGGGTCTCAACTCTCCAGGTTTAAGGTATTCTTCCTTCAGCTAAAACATGCATGTGGAACCCAGAGTATGATCAACCATGTGAACGGGAGACGTGTTCAAATACGTCTCAGTTTTCCTCCCCTGGTACTCGGGTGCAACATTCCAGACGCTTTACTAACACTCTCCCCACTTGGAGAGTCAGCGCCTTTAACCTCCTGTTTGGCCCAGTTTGCAATTTCTGCGGAAGATGAACAGGAATAGGGAACACCAATGAGAGACTAGCTGGAGGTGTCTGGACGGGCAAATTTAACTCTCATTTCCCACCAGGAAGAGGAAATAACCAAAGGCTCAGCGTGCCGTGCCGGAACCAGATTAGGGCCTGAAGCCATCCTGCGGTGTTGCGGCCAGCTCAAAAGAAAGCGAGTTGAAGAAAGGAGCTCAGGGGCACTGTAATTCACAGACCTGCAGCGTTATAAATGACAGCTATCGTCCAAAAATATACTGAAGTAAGGCTGCCAAGAGGACTTGAAAGCGGGGCAGAATTGCAGGAAACCGATTTCAGGAGGTAGACTGGAATTGCATTGAAAGCATAGGAAAAGAGGCAGAACGTCCACAATGATGCACTTGGCCAAAAAGGGCGTATGCGTTTTTTCCTGAATATATTCAGGAAAAAACGCATACACCCTTTTTGGCCAACCAAGCAAGCTTGCAAAGGAAATCTGCACTACAATGAAGTCTCACTTCCCCCCGGTCAAAAGGGCCATCTGAAAAAAGTGTAAAATCCAGAAAGGCAGGACAGGCCATGGAGAACTGGGAGCCTTGTTATGCTGATGGGCGGGATGTAAATTGCCAACAGACACTCGGAAGAAGTGTATGGTGTTTCCTGAAACATCTAAAAAACAAAGCAACAGAGCCTAGGGCACTTCCACTTATGGTCCTATAGCTTAGGGAAATTAAAATCAAAAAGACACAGCCACCCCAAAGTTTGGGACGCCTCTGTTTACAAGAACCTCGTTTACCGTACAAGTTCAACATCGCAGAAAGTGAAAAATGGATAAAGAAGTTGTGGTATTTACTTACAAAGCAATATCACTCAGCAATGAAATCTATGTCAACAGGCCCTTAGCAGCACAATGAGTGGATTCAGGTATGATGATTCTAACTGAAATAAGTCACACAGAAAAAGAAACATCATAAGATATCAGTAATACACGGAATGTAAACTTGGCTACACAGGAACTGAATTACAGAACAGAACAGGGTCTCAAATTTAGAAAACCAACTTATGCTTGCTTAAGGGGAAAGGTGAGTTGGGGTGCTGCATAAAACCAGAGATTGAAACGAGCACAGATAAAGTTCCTTAAGCCAAATATGGACTAGACAAGAGCTACTCCTTGCTCAAAGAAATGGACTCAACACCGCATATTAAACGCCTAAGAATGTACCTGACTAGTAAGTATCTTAAAACCTATGGATTGCTATGTCTCCGAAAGAGAATCAAGCATGTGTACAGGGGCATAAACGCAGCAGTGATAGGATTGGAGAGGTTCGGTGAGCAAATGAAGACCCTTTGAAGTCATATTGCATGGTACCCATTCCACGGGTCTCAACTCTCCAGGTTTAAGGTATTCTTCCTTCAGCTAAAACATGCATGTGGAACCCAGAGTATGATCAACCATGTGAACGGGAGACGTGTTCAAATACGTCTCAGTTTTCCTCCCCTGGTACTCGGGTGCAACATTCCAGACGCTTTACTAACACTCTCCCCACTTGGAGAGTCAGCGCCTTTAACCTCCTGTTTGGCCCAGTTTGCAATTTCTGCGGAAGATGAACAGGAATAGGGAACACCAATGAGAGACTAGCTGGAGGTGTCTGGACGGGCAAATTTAACTCTCATTTCCCACCAGGAAGAGGAAATAACCAAAGGCTCAGCGTGCCGTGCCGGAACCAGATTAGGGCCTGAAGCCATCCTGCGGTGTTGCGGCCAGCTCAAAAGAAAGCGAGTTGAAGAAAGGAGCTCAGGGGCACTGTAATTCACAAACCTGCAGAGTTATAAATGACAGCTTTCGTCCAAAAATATACTGAAGTAAGGCTGCCAAGAGGACTTGAAAGCGGGGCAGAATTGCAGGAAACCGATTTCAGGAGGTAGACTGGAATTGCATTGAAAGCATAGGAAAAGAGGCAGAACGTCCACAA
The DNA here is from genome assembly GCF_963455315.2 of Globicephala melas. Lineage (NCBI taxonomy): Eukaryota > Metazoa > Chordata > Mammalia > Artiodactyla > Delphinidae > Globicephala > Globicephala melas. Next base: position 17,784 of record NW_027208002.1, on the reverse strand, counting down.
TGATGCACTTGGCCAAAAAGGGCATATGCGTTTTTTCCTGAATATATTCAGGAAAAAACGCATACGCCCTTTTTGGCCAACCAAGCAAGCTTGCAAAGGAAATCTGCACTACAATGAAGTCTCACTTCGCCCCGGTCAAAAGGGCCATCTGAAAAAAGTGTAAAATCCAGAAAGGCAGGACAGGCCATGGAGAACTGGGAGCCTTGTTATGCTGATGGGCGGGATGTAAATTGCCAACAGACACTCGGGAGAAGTGTATGGTGTTTCCTGAAACATCTAAAAAACAAAGCAACAGAGCCTAGGGCACTTCCACTTATGGTCCTATAGCTTAGGGAAATTAAAATCAAAAAGACACAGCCACCCCAAAGTTTGGGACGCCTCTGTTTACAAGAACCTCGTTTACCGTACAAGTTCAACATCGCAGAAAATGAAAAATGGATAAAGAAGTTGTGGTATTTACTTACAAAGCAATATCACTCAACAATGAAATCTATGTCATCAGGCCCGTAGCAGCATAATGAGTGGATTCAGGTACGATGATTCTCACTGAAATAAGTCACACAGAAAAAGAAACATCATAAGATATCACTAATACACGGAATGTAAACTTGGCTACACAGGAACTGAATTCCAAAACAGAACAGGGTCTCAAATTTAGAAAACCAACTTATGCTTGCTTAAGGGGAAAGGTGAGTTGGGGTGCTGCATAAAACCAGAGATTGAAATGAGCACAGATAAAGTTCCTTAAGCCAAATATGGAATAGACAAGAGCTACTCCTTGCTCAACGAAATGGACTCAACACCGCATATTAAACGCCTAAGAATGTACCTGACTAGTAAGTATCTTAAAACCTATGGATTGCTATGTCTCTGAAAGAGAATCAAGCATGTGTACAGGCGCATAAACGCAGCAGTGATAGGATTGGAGAGGTTCGGTGAACAAATGAATACCCTTTGAAGTCATATTGCATGGTACCCATTCCACGGGTCTCAACTCTCCAGGTTTAAGGTATTCTTCCTTCAGCTAAAACATGCATGTGGAACCCAGAGTATGATCAACCATGTGAACGGGAGACGTGTTCAAATACGTCTCAGTTTTCCTCCCCTGGTACTCGGGTGCAACATTCCAGACGCTTTACTAACACTCTCCCCACTTGGAGAGTCAGCGCCTTTAACCTCCTGTTTGGCCCAGTTTGCAATTTCTGCGGAAGATGAACAGGAATAGGGAACACCAATGAGAGACTAGCTGGAGGTGTCTGGACGGGCAAATTTAACTCTCATTTCCCACCAGGAAGAGGAAATAACCAAAGGCTCAGCGTGCCGTGCCGGAACCAGATTAGGGCCTGAAGCCATCCTGCGGTGTTGCGGCCAGCTCAAAAGAAAGCGAGTTGAAGAAAGGAGCTCAGGGGCACTGTAATTCACAGACCTGCAGCGTTATAAATGACAGCTTTCGTCCAAAAATATACTGAAGTAAGGCTGCCAAGAGGACTTGAAAGCGGGGCAGAATTGCAGGAAACCGATTTCAGGAGGTAGACTGGAATTGCATTGAAAGCATAGGAAAAGAGGCAGAACGTCCACAATGATGCACTTGGCCAAAAAGGGCGTATGCGTTTTTTCCTGAATATATTCAGGAAAAAACGCATACGCCCTTTTTGGCCAACCAAGCAAGCTTGCAAAGGAAATCTGCACTACAATGAAGTCTCACTTCCCCCCGGTCAAAAGGGCCATCTGAAAAAAGTGTAAAATCCAGAAAGGCAGGACAGGCCATGGAGAACTGGGAGCCTTGTTATGCTGATGGGCGGGATGTAAATTGCCAACAGACACTCGGGAGAAGTGTATGGTGTTTCCTGAAACATCTAAAAAACAAAGCAACAGAGCCTAGGGCACTTCCACTTATGGTCCTATAGCTTAGGGAAATTAAAATCAAAAAGACACAGCCACCCCAAAGTTTGGGACGCCTCTGTTTACAAGAACCTCGTTTACCGTACAAGTTCAACATCGCAGAAAATGAAAAATGGATAAAGAAGTTGTGGTATTTACTTACAAAGCAATATCACTCAGCAATGAAATCTATGTCATCAGGCCCTTAGCAGCACAATGAGTGGATTCAGGTATGATGATTCTAACTGAAATAAGTCACACAGAAAAAGAAACATCATAAGGTATCAGTAATACACGGAATGTAAACTTGGCTACACAGGAACTGAATTACAGAACAGAACAGGGTCTCAAATTTAGAAAACCAACTTATGCTTGCTTAAGGGGAAAGGTGAGTTGGGGTGCTGCATAAAACCAGAGATTGAAATGAGCACAGATAAAATTCCTTAAGCCAAATATGGAATAGACAAGAGCTACTCCTTGCTCAACGAAATGGACTCAACACCGCATATTAAACGCCTAAGAATGTACCTGACTAGTAAGTATCTTAAAACCTATGGATTGCTATGTCTCCGAAAGAGAATCAAGCATGTGTACAGGGGCATAAAGGCAGCAGTGATAGGATTGGAGAGGTTCGGTGAGCAAATGAAGACCCTTTGAAGTCATATTGCATGGTACCCATTCCACGGGTTTCAACTACCCAGGTTTAAGGTATTCTTCCTTCAGCTAAAACATGCATGTGGAACCTAGAGTATGATCAACCATGTGATCGGGAGACGTGTTCAAATATGTCTCAGTTTTCGTACCTGGTACTCGGGTGCAACATTCCAGACGCTTTACTAACACTCTCCTGACTTGCAGAGTCCGTCCCTTTAATCTCCTGTTTGGCCCAGTTTGCAATTTCTGCGGAAGATGAACAGAAATAGCGAGAACCAATGAGAGACTAGCTGGAGGTGTCTGGACGGGCAAATTTAACTCTCATTTCCCACCAGAAAGAGGAATTAACCAAAGGCTCAGCGTGCCGTGCCGGAACCAGATTAGGGCCTGAAGCCATCCTGCGGTGTTGCGGCCAGGTCACAAGAAAGCTAGTTGAAGAAAGGAGCTCAGGGGCACTGTAATTCACAAACCTGCAGAGTTATAAATGACAGCTATCGTCCAAAAATATACTGAAGTAAGGCTGCCAAGAGGACTCGAAAGCGGGGCAGAATTGCAGGAAACCGATTTCAGGAGGTAGACTGGAATTGCATTGAAAGCATAGGAAAAGAGGCAGAACGTCCACAATGATGCACTTGGCCAAAAAGGGCGTATGCGTTTTTTCCTGAATATATTCAGGAAAAAACGCATACGCCCTTTTTGGCCAACCAAGCAAGCTTGCAAAGGAAATCTGCACTACAATGAAGTCTCACTTCCCCCCGGTCAAAAGGGCCATCTGAAAAAAGTGTAAAATCCAGAAAGGCAGGACAGGCCATGGAGAACTGGGAGCCTTGTTATGCTGATGGGCGGGATGTAAATTGCCAACAGACACTCGGGAGAAGTGTATGGTGTTTCCTGAAACATCTAAAAAACAAAGCAACAGAGCCTAGGGCACTTCCACTTATGGTCCTATAGCTTAGGGAAATTAAAATCAAAAAGACACAGCCACCCCAAAGTTTGGGACGCCTCTGTTTACAAGAACCTCGTTTACCGTACAAGTTCAACATCGCAGAAAGTGAAAAATGGATAAAGAAGGTGTGGTATTTACGTACAAAGCAATATCACTCAGCAATGAAATCTATGTCATCAGGCCCTTAGCAGCACAATGAGTGGATTCAGGTACGATGATTCTAACTGAAATAAGTCACACAGAAAAAGAAATATCATAAGATATCAGTAATACATGGAATGTAAACTTGGCTACACAGGAACTGAATTACAGAACAGAACAGGGTCTCAAATTTAGAAAACCAACTTATGCTTGCTTAAGGGGAAAGGTGAGTTTGGGTGCTGCATAAAACCAGAGATTGAAACGAGCACAGATAAAGTTCCTTAAGCCAAATATGGAATAGACAAGAGCTACTCCTTGCTCAATGAAATGGACTCAACACCGCATATTAAACGCCTAAGAATGTACCTGACTAGTAAGTATCTTAAAACCTATGGATTGCTATGTCTCCGAAAGAGAATCAAGCATGTGTACAGGGGCACAAACGCAGCAGTGATAGGATTGGAGAGGTTCGGTGAGCAAATGAAGACCCTTTGAAGTCATATTGCATGGTACCCATTCCACGGGTTTCAACTACCCAGGTTTAAGGTATTCTTCCTTCAGCTAAAACATGCATGTGGAACCTAGAGTATGATCAACCATGTGATCAGGAGACGTGTTCAAATATGTCTCAGTTTTCGTACCCTGGTACTCGGGTGCAACATTCCAGACGCTTTACTAACACTCTCCCCACTTGGAGAGTCCGTCCCTTTAATCTCCTGTTTGGCCCAGTTTGCAATTTCTGCGGAAGATGAACAGGAATAGGGAGAACCAATGAGAGACTAGCTGGAGGTGTCTGGACGGGCAAATTTAACTCTCATTTCCCACCAGGAAGAGGAATTAACCAAAGGCTCAGCATGCCGTGCCGGAACCAGATTAGGGCCTGAAGCCATCCTGCGGTGTTGCGGCCAGGTCACAAGAAAGCGAGTTGAAGAAAGGAGCTCAGGGGCACTGTAATTCACAAACCTGCAGAGTTATAAATGACAGCTATCGTCCAAAAATATACTGAAGTAAGGCTGCCAAGAGGACTCGAAAGCGGGGCAGAATTGCAGGAAACCGATTTCAGGAGGTAGACTGGAATTGCATTGAAAGCATAGGAAAAGAGGCAGAACGTCCACAATGATGCACTTGGCCAAAAAGGGCGTATGCGTTTTTTCCTGAATATATTCAGGAAAAAACGCATACGCCCTTTTTGGCCAACCAAGCAAGCTTGCAAAGGAAATCTGCACTACAATGAAGTCTCACTTCCCCCCGGTCAAAAGGGCCATGTGAAAAAAGTGTAAAATCCAGAAAGGCAGGACAGGCCATGGAGAACTGGGAGCCTTGTTATGCTGATGGGCGGGATGTAAATTGCCAACAGACACTCGGGAGAAGTGTATGGTGTTTCCTGAAACATCTAAAAAACAAAGCAACAGAGCCTAGGGCACTTCCACTTATGGTCCTATAGCTTAGGGAAATTAAAATCAAAAAGACACAGCCACCCCAAAGTTTGGGACGCCTCTGTTTACAAGAACCTCGTTTACCGTACAAGTTCAACATCGCAGAAAGTGAAAAATGGATAAAGAAGTTGTGGTATTTACTTACAAAGCAATATCACTCAGCAATGAAATCTATGTCAACAGGCCCTTAGCAGCACAATGAGTGGATTCAGGTATGATGATTCTAACTGAAATAAGTCACACAGAAAAAGAAACATCATAAGATATCAGTAATACACGGAATGTAAACTTGGCTACACAGGAACTGAATTACAGAACAGAACAGGGTCTCAAATTTAGAAAACCAACTTATGCTTGCTTAAGGGGAAAGGTGAGTTGGGGTGCTGCATAAAACCAGAGATTGAAACGAGCACAGATAAAGTTCCTTAAGCCAAATATGGACTAGACAAGAGCTACTCCTTGCTCAACGAAATGGACTCAACACCGCATATTAAACGCCTAAGAATGTACCTGACTAGTAAGTATCTTAAAACCTATGGATTGCTATGTCTCCGAAAGAGAATCAAGCATGTGTACAGGGGCATAAACGCAGCAGTGATAGGATTGGAGAGGTTCGGTGAGCAAATGAAGACCCTTTGAAGTCATATTGCATGGTACCCATTCCACGGGTCTCAACTCTCCAGGTTTAAGGTATTCTTCCTTCAGCTAAAACATGCATGTGGAACCCAGAGTATGATCAACCATGTGAACGGGAGACGTGTTCAAATACGTCTCAGTTTTCCTCCCCTGGTACTCGGGTGCAACATTCCAGACGCTTTACTAACACTCTCCCCACTTGGAGAGTCAGCGCCTTTAACCTCCTGTTTGGCCCAGTTTGCAATTTCTGCGGAAGATGAACAGGAATAGGGAACACCAATGAGAGACTAGCTGGAGGTGTCTGGACGGGCAAATTTAACTCTCATTTCCCACCAGGAAGAGGAAATAACCAAAGGCTCAGCGTGCCGTGCCGGAACCAGATTAGGGCCTGAAGCCATCCTGCGGTGTTGCGGCCAGCTCAAAAGAAAGCGAGTTGAAGAAAGGAGCTCAGGGACACTGTAATTCACAAACCTGCAGAGTTATAAATGACAGCTTTCGTCCAAAAATATACTGAAGTAAGGCTGCCAAGAGGACTTGAAAGCGGGGCAGAATTGCAGGAAACCGATTTCAGGAGGTAGACTGGAATTGCATTGAAAGCATAGGAAAAGAGGCAGAACGTCCACAATGATGCACTTGGCCAAAAAGGGCATATGCGTTTTTTCCTGAATATATTCAGGAAAAAACGCATACGCCCTTTTTGGCCAACCAAGCAAGCTTGCAAAGGAAATCTGCACTACAATGAAGTCTCACTTCGCCCCGGTCAAAAGGGCCATCTGAAAAAAGTGTAAAATCCAGAAAGGCAGGACAGGCCATGGAGAACTGGGAGCCTTGTTATGCTGATGGGCGGGATGTAAATTGCCAACAGACACTCGGGAGAAGTGTATGGTGTTTCCTGAAACATCTAAAAAACAAAGCAACAGAGCCTAGGGCACTTCCACTTATGGTCCTATAGCTTAGGGAAATTAAAATCAAAAAGACACAGCCACCCCAAAGTTTGGGACGCCTCTGTTTACAAGAACCTCGTTTACCGTACAAGTTCAACATCGCAGAAAATGAAAAATGGATAAAGAAGTTGTGGTATTTACTTACAAAGCAATATCACTCAACAATGAAATCTATGTCATCAGGCCCGTAGCAGCATAATGAGTGGATTCAGGTACGATGATTCTCACTGAAATAAGTCACACAGAAAAAGAAACATCATAAGATATCACTAATACACGGAATGTAAACTTGGCTACACAGGAACTGAATTCCAAAACAGAACAGGGTCTCAAATTTAGAAAACCAACTTATGCTTGCTTAAGGGGAAAGGTGAGTTGGGGTGCTGCATAAAACCAGAGATTGAAATGAGCACAGATAAAGTTCCTTAAGCCAAATATGGAATAGACAAGAGCTACTCCTTGCTCAACGAAATGGACTCAACACCGCATATTAAACGCCTAAGAATGTACCTGACTAGTAAGTATCTTAAAACCTATGGATTGCTATGTCTCTGAAAGAGAATCAAGCATGTGTACAGGCGCATACACGCAGCAGTGATAGGATTGGAGAGGTTCGGTGAACAAATGAATACCCTTTGAAGTCATATTGCATGGTACCCATTCCACGGGTCTCAACTCTCCAGGTTTAAGGTATTCTTCCTTCAGCTAAAACATGCATGTGGAACCCAGAGTATGATCAACCATGTGAACGGGAGACGTGTTCAAATACGTCTCAGTTTTCCTCCCCTGGTACTCGGGTGCAACATTCCAGACGCTTTACTAACACTCTCCCCACTTGGAGAGTCAGCGCCTTTAACCTCCTGTTTGGCCCAGTTTGCAATTTCTGCGGAAGATGAACAGGAATAGGGAACACCAATGAGAGACTAGCTGGAGGTGTCTGGACGGGCAAATTTAACTCTCATTTCCCACCAGGAAGAGGAAATAACCAAAGGCTCAGCGTGCCGTGCCGGAACCAGATTAGGGCCTGAAGCCATCCTGCGGTGTTGCGGCCAGCTCAAAAGAAAGCGAGTTGAAGAAAGGAGCTCAGGGGCACTGTAATTCACAGACCTGCAGCGTTATAAATGACAGCTTTCGTCCAAAAATATACTGAAGTAAGGCTGCCAAGAGGACTTGAAAGCGGGGCAGAATTGCAGGAAACCGATTTCAGGAGGTAGACTGGAATTGCATTGAAAGCATAGGAAAAGAGGCAGAACGTCCACAATGATGCACTTGGCCAAAAAGGGCGTATGCGTTTTTTCCTGAATATATTCAGGAAAAAACGCATACGCCCTTTTTGGCCAACCAAGCAAGCTTGCAAAGGAAATCTGCACTACAATGAAGTCTCACTTCCCCCCGGTCAAAAGGGCCATCTGAAAAAAGTGTAAAATCCAGAAAGGCAGGACAGGCCATGGAGAACTGGGAGCCTTGTTATGCTGATGGGCGGGATGTAAATTGCCAACAGACACTCGGGAGAAGTGTATGGTGTTTCCTGAAACATCTAAAAAACAAAGCAACAGAGCCTAGGGCACTTCCACTTATGGTCCTATAGCTTAGGGAAATTAAAATCAAAAAGACACAGCCACCCCAAAGTTTGGGACGCCTCTGTTTACAAGAACCTCGTTTACCGTACAAGTTCAACATCGCAGAAAATGAAAAATGGATAAAGAAGTTGTGGTATTTACTTACAAAGCAATATCACTCAGCAATGAAATCTATGTCATCAGGCCCTTAGCAGCACAATGAGTGGATTCAGGTATGATGATTCTAACTGAAATAAGTCACACAGAAAAAGAAACATCATAAGGTATCAGTAATACACGGAATGTAAACTTGGCTACACAGGAACTGAATTACAGAACAGAACAGGGTCTCAAATTTAGAAAACCAACTTATGCTTGCTTAAGGGGAAAGGTGAGTTGGGGTGCTGCATAAAACCAGAGATTGAAATGAGCACAGATAAAATTCCTTAAGCCAAATATGGAATAGACAAGAGCTACTCCTTGCTCAACGAAATGGACTCAACACCGCATATTAAACGCCTAAGAATGTACCTGACTAGTAAGTATCTTAAAACCTATGGATTGCTATGTCTCCGAAAGAGAATCAAGCATGTGTACAGGGGCATAAAGGCAGCAGTGATAGGATTGGAGAGGTTCGGTGAGCAAATGAAGACCCTTTGAAGTCATATTGCATGGTACCCATTCCACGGGTTTCAACTACCCAGGTTTAAGGTATTCTTCCTTCAGCTAAAACATGCATGTGGAACCTAGAGTATGATCAACCATGTGATCGGGAGACGTGTTCAAATATGTCTCAGTTTTCGTACCTGGTACTCGGGTGCAACATTCCAGACGCTTTACTAACACTCTCCTGACTTGCAGAGTCCGTCCCTTTAATCTCCTGTTTGGCCCAGTTTGCAATTTCTGCGGAAGATGAACAGAAATAGCGAGAACCAATGAGAGACTAGCTGGAGGTGTCTGGACGGGCAAATTTAACTCTCATTTCCCACCAGAAAGAGGAATTAACCAAAGGCTCAGCGTGCCGTGCCGGAACCAGATTAGGGCCTGAAGCCATCCTGCGGTGTTGCGGCCAGGTCACAAGAAAGCTAGTTGAAGAAAGGAGCTCAGGGGCACTGTAATTCACAAACCTGCAGAGTTATAAATGACAGCTATCGTCCAAAAATATACTGAAGTAAGGCTGCCAAGAGGACTCGAAAGCGGGGCAGAATTGCAGGAAACCGATTTCAGGAGGTAGACTGGAATTGCATTGAAAGCATAGGAAAAGAGGCAGAACGTCCACAATGATGCACTTGGCCAAAAAGGGCGTATGCGTTTTTTCCTGAATATATTCAGGAAAAAACGCATACGCCCTTTTTGGCCAACCAAGCAAGCTTGCAAAGGAAATCTGCACTACAATGAAGTCTCACTTCCCCCCGGTCAAAAGGGCCATCTGAAAAAAGTGTAAAATCCAGAAAGGCAGGACAGGCCATGGAGAACTGGGAGCCTTGTTATGCTGATGGGCGGGATGTAAATTGCCAACAGACACTCGGGAGAAGTGTATGGTGTTTCCTGAAACATCTAAAAAACAAAGCAACAGAGCCTAGGGCACTTCCACTTATGGTCCTATAGCTTAGGGAAATTAAAATCAAAAAGACACAGCCACCCCAAAGTTTGGGACGCCTCTGTTTACAAGAACCTCGTTTACCGTACAAGTTCAACATCGCAGAAAGTGAAAAATGGATAAAGAAGGTGTGGTATTTACGTACAAAGCAATATCACTCAGCAATGAAATCTATGTCATCAGGCCCTTAGCAGCACAATGAGTGGATTCAGGTACGATGATTCTAACTGAAATAAGTCACACAGAAAAAGAAATATCATAAGATATCAGTAATACATGGAATGTAAACTTGGCTACACAGGAACTGAATTACAGAACAGAACAGGGTCTCAAATTTAGAAAACCAACTTATGCTTGCTTAAGGGGAAAGGTGAGTTTGGGTGCTGCATAAAACCAGAGATTGAAACGAGCACAGATAAAGTTCCTTAAGCCAAATATGGAATAGACAAGAGCTACTCCTTGCTCAATGAAATGGACTCAACACCGCATATTAAACGCCTAAGAATGTACCTGACTAGTAAGTATCTTAAAACCTATGGATTGCTATGTCTCCGAAAGAGAATCAAGCATGTGTACAGGGGCACAAACGCAGCAGTGATAGGATTGGAGAGGTTCGGTGAGCAAATGAAGACCCTTTGAAGTCATATTGCATGGTACCCATTCCACGGGTTTCAACTACCCAGGTTTAAGGTATTCTTCCTTCAGCTAAAACATGCATGTGGAACCTAGAGTATGATCAACCATGTGATCAGGAGACGTGTTCAAATATGTCTCAGTTTTCGTACCCTGGTACTCGGGTGCAACATTCCAGACGCTTTACTAACACTCTCCCCACTTGGAGAGTCCGTCCCTTTAATCTCCTGTTTGGCCCAGTTTGCAATTTCTGCGGAAGATGAACAGGAATAGGGAGAACCAATGAGAGACTAGCTGGAGGTGTCTGGACGGGCAAATTTAACTCTCATTTCCCACCAGGAAGAGGAATTAACCAAAGGCTCAGCATGCCGTGCCGGAACCAGATTAGGGCCTGAAGCCATCCTGCGGTGTTGCGGCCAGGTCACAAGAAAGCGAGTTGAAGAAAGGAGCTCAGGGGCACTGTAATTCACAAACCTGCAGAGTTATAAATGACAGCTATCGTCCAAAAATATACTGAAGTAAGGCTGCCAAGAGGACTCGAAAGCGGGGCAGAATTGCAGGAAACCGATTTCAGGAGGTAGACTGGAATTGCATTGAAAGCATAGGAAAAGAGGCAGAACGTCCACAATGATGCACTTGGCCAAAAAGGGCGTATGCGTTTTTTCCTGAATATATTCAGGAAAAAACGCATACGCCCTTTTTGGCCAACCAAGCAAGCTTGCAAAGGAAATCTGCACTACAATGAAGTCTCACTTCCCCCCGGTCAAAAGGGCCATCTGAAAAAAGTGTAAAATCCAGAAAGGCAGGACAGGCCATGGAGAACTGGGAGCCTTGTTATGCTGATGGGCGGGATGTAAATTGCCAACAGACACTCGGGAGAAGTGTATGGTGTTTCCTGAAACATCTAAAAAACAAAGCAACAGAGCCTAGGGCACTTCCACTTATGGTCCTATAGCTTAGGGAAATTAAAATCAAAAAGACACAGCCACCCCAAAGTTTGGGACGCCTCTGTTTACAAGAACCTCGTTTACCGTACAAGTTCAATATCACAGAAAGTGAAAAATGGATAAAGAAGTTGTGGTACTTACGTACAATGCAGTATCACTCAGCAATGAAATCTATGTCATCAGGCCCGTAGCAGCATAATGAGTGGATTCAGGCACGATGATTCTCACTGAAATAAGTCACACAGAAAAAGAAACATCATAAGATATCACTAATACACGGAATGTAAACTTGGCTACACAGGAACTGAATTCCAAGACAGAACAGGGTCTCAAATTTAGAAAACCAACTTATGCTTGCTTAAGGGGAAAGGTGAGTTGGGGTGCTGCATAAAACCAGAGATTGAAATGAGCACAGATAAAGTTCCTTAAGCCAAATATGGACTAGACAAGAGCTACTCCTTGCTCAACGAAATGGACTCAACACCCCATATTAAACGCCTAAGAATGTACCTGACTAGTAAGTATCTTAAAACCTATGGATTGCTATGTCTCCGAAAGAGAATCAAGCATGTGTACAGGCGCATAAACGCAGCAGTGATAGGATTGGAGAGGTTTGGTGAACAAATGAATACCCTTTGAAGTCATATTGCATGGTACCCATTCCACGGGTCTCAACTCTCCAGGTTTAAGGTATTCTTCCTTCAGCTAAAACATGCATGTGGAACCCAGAGTATGATCAACCATGTGAACGGGAGACGTGTTCAAATATGTCTCAGTTTTCCTCCCCTGGTACTCGGGTGCAACATTCCAGACGCTTTACTAACACTCTCCCCACTTGGAGAGTCCGTCCCTTTAATCTCCTGTTTGGCCCAGTTTGCAATTTCTGCGGAAGATGAACAGGAATAGCGAGAACCAATGAGAGACTAGCTGGAGGTGTCTGGACGGGCAAATTTAACTCTCATTTCCCACCAGAAAGAGGAATTAACCAAAGGCTCAGCGTGCCGTGCCGGAACCAGATTAGGGCCTGAAGCCATCCTGCGGTGTTGCGGCCAGGTCACAAGAAAGCGAGTTGAAGAAAGGAGCTCAGGGGCACTGTAATTCACAAACCTGCAGAGTTATAAATGACAGCTATCGTCCAAAAATATACTGAAGTAAGGCTGCCAAGAGGACTTGAAAGCGGGGCAGAATTGCAGGAAACCGATTTCAGGAGGTAGACTGGAATTGCATTGAAAGCATAGGAAAAGAGGCAGAACGTCCACAATGATGCACTTGGCCAAAAAGGGCGTATGCGTTTTTTCCTGAATATATTCAGGAAAAAACGCATACGCCCTTTTTGGCCAACCAAGCAAGCTTGCAAAGGAAATCTGCACTACAATGAAGTCTCACTTCCCCCTGGCCAAAAGGGCCATCTGAAAAAAGTGTAAAATCCAGAAAGGCAGGACAGGCCATGGAGAACTGGGAGCCTTGTTATGCTGATGAGCGGGATGTAAATTGCCAACAGACACTCGGGAGAAGTGTATGGTGTTTCCTGAAACATCTAAAAAACAAAGCAACAGAGCCTAGGGCACTTCCACTTATGGTCCTATAGCTTAGGGAAATTAAAATCAAAAAGACACAGCCACCCCAAAGTTTGGGACGCCTCTGTTTACAAGAACCTCGTTTACAGTACAAGTTCAACATCGCAGAAAGTGAAAAATGGATAAAGAAGGTGTGGTATTTACTTACAAAGCAATATCACTCAGCAATGAAATCTATGTCATCAGGCCTTTAGCAGCACAATGAGTGGATTCAGGTATGATGATTCTCACTGAAATAAGTCACACAGAAAAAGAAACATCATAAGATATCACTAATACACGGAATGTAAACTTGGCTACACAGGAACTGAATTCCAAAACAGAACAGGGTCTCAAATTTAGAAAACCAACTTATGCTTGCTTAAGGGGAAAGGTGAGTTGGGGTGCTGCATAAAACCAGAGATTGAAATGAGCACAGATAAAGTTACTTAAGCCAAATATGGAATAGACAAGAGCTACTCCTTGCTCAACGAAATGGACTCAACACCGCATATTAAACGCCTAAGAATGTACCTGACTAGTAAGTATCTTAAAACCTATGGATTGCTATGTCTCCGAAAGAGAATCAAGCATGTGTACAGGCGCATAAACGCAGCAGTGATAGGATTGGAGAGGTTTGGTGAACAAATGAATACCCTTTGAAGTCATATTGCATGGTACCCATTCCACGGGTCTCAACTCTCCAGGTTTAAGGTATTCTTCCTTCAGCTAAAACATGCATGTGGAACCCAGAGTATGATCAACCATGTGAACGGGAGACGTGTTCAAATACGTCTCAGTTTTCCTCCCCTGGTACTCGGGTGCAACATTCCAGACGCTTTACTAACACTCTCCCCACTTGGAGAGTCAGCGCCTTTAACCTCCTGTTTGGCCCAGTTTGCAATTTCTGCGGAAGATGAACAGGAATAGGGAACACCAATGAGAGACTAGCTGGAGGTGTCTGGACGGGCAAATTTAACTCTCATTTCCCACCAGGAAGAGGAAATAACCAAAGGCTCAGCGTGCCGTGCCGGAACCAGATTAGGGCCTGAAGCCATCCTGCGGTGTTGCGGCCAGCTCAAAAGAAAGCGAGTTGAAGAAAGGAGCTCAGGGGCACTGTAATTCACAGACCTGCAGCGTTATAAATGACAGCTTTCGTCCAAAAATATACTGAAGTAAGGCTGCCAAGAGGACTTGAAAGCGGGGCAGAATTGCAGGAAACCGATTTAAGGAGGTAGACTGGAATTGCATTGAAAGCATAGGAAAAGAGGCAGAACGTCCACAATGATGCACTTGGCCAAAAAGGGCGTATGCGTTTTTTCCTGAATATATTCAGGAAAAAACGCATACACCCTTTTTGGCCAACCAAGCAAGCTTGCAAAGGAAATCTGCACTACAATGAAGTCTCACTTCCCCCCGGTCAAAAGGGCCATCTGAAAAAAGTGTAAAATCCAGAAAGGCAGGACAGGCCATTGAGAACTGGGAGCCTTGTTATGCTGATGGGCGGGATGTAAATTGCCAACAGACACTCGGGAGAAGTGTATGGTGTTTCCTGAAACATCTAAAAAACAAGGCAACAGAGCCTAGGGCACTTCCACTTATGGTCCTATAGCTTAGGGAAATTAAAATCAAAAAGACACAGCCACCCCAAAGTTTGGGACGCCTCTGTTTACAAGAACCTCGTTTACCGTACAAGTTCAACATCGCAGAAAGTGAAAAATGGATAAAGAAGTTGTGGTATTTACTTACAAAGCAATATCACTCAGCAATGAAATCTATGTCAACAGGCCCTTAGCAGCACAATGAGTGGATTCAGGTATGATGATTCTAACTGAAATAAGTCACACAGAAAAAGAAACATCATAAGATATCAGTAATACACGGAATGTAAACTTGGCTACACAGGAACTGAATTACAGAACAGAAAAGGGTCTCAAATTTAGAAAACCAACTTATGCTTGCTTAAGGGGAAAGGTGAGTTGGGGTGCTGCATAAAACCAGAGATTGAAACGAGCACAGATAAAGTTCCTTAAGCCAAATATGGACTAGAGAAGAGCTACTCCTTGCTCAACGAAATGGACTCAACACCGCATATTAAACGCCTAAGAATGTACCTGACTAGTAAGTATCTTAAAACCTATGGATTGCTATGTCTCCGAAAGAGAATCAAGCATGTGTACAGGGGCATAAACGCAGCAGTGATAGGATTGGAGAGGTTCGGTGAGCAAATGAAGACCCTTTGAAGTCATATTGCATGGTACCCATTCCACGGGTCTCAACTCTCCAGGTTTAAGGTATTCTTCCTTCAGCTAAAACATGCATGTGGAACCCAGAGTATGATCAACCATGTGAACGGGAGACGTGTTCAAATACGTCTCAGTTTTCCTCCCCTGGTACTCGGGTGCAACATTCCAGACGCTTTACTAACACTCTCCCCACTTGGAGAGTCAGCGCCTTTAACCTCCTGTTTGGCCCAGTTTGCAATTTCTGCGGAAGATGAACAGGAATAGGGAACACCAATGAGAGACTAGCTGGAGGTGTCTGGACGGGCAAATTTAACTCTCATTTCCCACCAGGAAGAGGAAATAACCAAAGGCTCAGGTGCCGTGCCGGAACCAGATTAGGGCCTGAAGCCATCCTGCGGTGTTGCGGCCAGCTCAAAAGAAAGCGAGTTGAAGAAAGGAGCTCAGGGGCACTGTAATTCACAAACCTGCAGAGTTATAAATGACAGCTTTCGTCCAAAAATATACTGAAGTAAGGCTGCCAAGAGGACTTGAAAGCGGGGCAGAATTGCAGGAAACCAATTTCAGGAGGTAGACTGAAATTGCATCGAAAGCATAGGAAAAGCGGCAGAGCGTCCACAATGATGCACTTGGCCAAAAAGGGCGTATGCATTTTTTCCTGAATATATTCAGGAAAAAACGCATACGCCCTTTTTGGCCAACCAAGCAAGCTTGCAAAGGAAATCTGCACTACAATGAAGTCTCACTTCCCCCCGGTCAAAAGGGCCATCTGAAAAAAGTGTAAAATCCAGAAAGGCAGGACAGGCCATGGAGAACTGGGAGCCTTGTTATGCTGATGGGCGGGATGTAAATTGCCAACAGCCACTAGGGAGAAGTGTATGGTGTTTCCTGAAACATCTAAAAGACAAAGCAACAGAGCCTAGGGCACTTCCACTTATGGTCCTATAGCTTAGGGAAATTAAAATCAAAAAGACACAGCCACCCCAAAGTTTGGGACGCCTCTGTTTACAAGAACCTCGTTTACCGTACAAGTTCAATATCACAGAATGTGAAAAATGGATAAAGAACTTGTGGTACTTACGTACAATGCAGTATCACTCAGCAATGAAATCTATGTCATCAGGCCCGTAGAAGCATAATGAGTGGATTCAGGTACGATGATTCTAACTGAAATAAGTCACACAGAAGAAGAAACATCATAAGATATCAGTAATACACGGAATGTAAACTTGGCTACACAGGAACTGAATTACAGAACAGAACAGGGTCTCAAATTTAGAAAACCAACTTATGCTTGCTTAAGGGTAAAGGTGAGTTGGGGTGCTGCATAAAACCAGAGATCGAAATGAGCACAGATAAAGTTCCTTAAGCCAAATATGGAATAGACAAGAGCTACTCCTTGCTCAACGAAATGGACTCAACACCCCATATTAAACGCCTAAGAATGTACCTGACTAGTAAGTATCTTAAAACCTATGGATTGCTATGTCTCCAAAAGAGAATCAAGCGTGTGTACAGGGACATAAACGCAGCAGTGATAGGATTGCAGAGGTTCGGTAAGCAAATGAAGACCCTTTGAAGTCATATTGCATGGTACCCATTCCACGGGTTTCAACTACCCAGGTTTAAGGTATTCTTCCTTCAGCTAAAACATGCATGTGGAACCTAGAGTATGATCAACCATGTGATCGGGAGACGTGTTCAAATATGTCTCAGTTTTCGTACCCTGGTACTCGGGTGCAACATTCCAGACGCTTTACTAACACTCTCCCGACTTGGAGAGTCAGTCCCTTTAACCTCCTGTTTGGCCCAGTTTGCAATTTCTGCGGAAGATGAACAGGAATAGCGAGAACCAATGAGAGACTAGCTGGAGGTGTCTGGACGGGCAAATTTAACTCTCATTTCCCACCAGGAAGAGGAATTAACCAAAGGCTCAGCGTGCCGTGCCGGAACCAGATTAGGGCCTGAAGCCATCCTGCGGTGTTGCGGCCAGCTCACAAGAAAGCGAGTTGAAGAAAGGAGCTCAGGGGCACTGTAATTCACAAACCTGCAGAGTTATAAATGACAGCTATCGTCCAAAAATATACTGAAGTAAGGCTGCCAAGAGGACTTGAAAGCGGGGCAGAATTGCAGGAAACCGATTTCAGGAGGTAGACTGGAATTGCATTGAAAGCATAGGAAAAGCGGCAGAACGTCCACAATGATGCACTGGGCAAAAAGGGCGTATGCGTGTTTTCCTGAATATATTCAGGAAAACACGCATACGCCCTTTTTGGCCAACCAAGCAAGCTTGCAAAGGAAATCTGCACTACAATGAAGTCTCACTTCCCCCCGGTCAAAAGGGCCATCTGAAAAAAGTGTAAAATCCAGAAAGGCAGGACAGGCCATGGAGAACTGGGAGCCTTGTTATGCTGATGGGCGGGATGTAAACTGCCAACAGACACTCGGGAGAAGTGTATGGTGTTTCCTGAAACATCTAAAAAACAAAGCAACAGAGCCTAGGGCACTTCCACTTATGGTCCTATAGCTTAGGGAAATTAAAATCAAAAAGACACAGCCACCCCAAAGTTTGGGACGCCTCTGTTTACAAGAACCTCGTTTACCGTAC
>NW_027208001.1:0-27992 GCF_963455315.2 Globicephala melas | reverse complement strand
CTGACTTTCCTCAAGACATTTTTCAGTGATGGATATTTTCAACTCTGCAGTTTTGTGAATTTTACTGCCCCTGAGTTCCATTGTTCAACTTGTGTTTATGGGAACTGGCCACAAAGCAGCGGGATTTCCTCAAGCCCTATACTGTTTCCATGGGCAACCCTAGCCTTTGGTCAATTCGTCTTCCTGATTGGAAATTAGAGTGACATGTGCCTGTCTGAACACCTAGGATTTGTCTCTCATTGTTCTTCATCCTTCCGCTTCATCCTCTGGACAAATTCCAAACTGTACGCAACAGGATGTTGACAGTGCTGACATCTCCAAGTGGGGAGACTGTTAGTAAAGACGCTGGAGGGGTGAACCCGAGCACCAGGAGATGAGGAGATGAGATGCCTTTTCCAAACTCTTCCCGATCAGACGGTATACCATCCTCTGGGTGTGACAGACATGTTTTAGCAGTAGGAAGAGTCCCATTCATGTAAGGAGAACACCAGGGCTTTTTCAAAATCAGTGTCTCCCCGAAACCCAAACTGGGGAAGTTTTTAAGCTACGGCTACACATATGTTCATTAAGGGCCTTGGGAAGTAGGCAGAGTCCAAACTTTAGATGATTGAAGTCTTCAGGGTCAGAAGCACTCACCACCAGCTTCCCTTAGGCTACACTTTAACTATCATTGATAGATGATGTCAATAAAAATATCTATTCTTTTTCAGATTATTTCCCCTTATAGGTTATTGCAAAATGTTGAGTGTAGTTCCCTGTGCTATACAGTAGTTCCTTGTTGATGATTTATTTTATACATAGCAGTGTGTATGTGTTAATTCCAAACTGTTAATTTATCCCTCCTCCCACCTTTCCCCTTTGGTAATAATAAATTATAAGATTTTATACTTCTCAGAAATGGGGGAGCTGAAAGAGAGGTATCATTTTCAATGGAAAAGCATTTAAAACAAGATTGAAGGTTTAACCAAGATTATTAGATGTACATCCTTGGAAAGAAATCACTTCGTTTCTCTAATATTGACCTGACAAATAAGACAAACCTTTTCACTGAACTTGCTTATAAAAAGTGATGGAAATATCAAATGGAAGTGTTAGAAACATCTTATTTTACCCGAGCCTTATACACTGTTCTATGTTAACTACAGTTTGGCTCACACATCTGTTCATTGAGGTTACAATAGTCTCAATTTCTGTTACTGATCCTCCAGAGTGGACCCCAACAAGTGTCCCCCTGCCCAGTGTCATTGGGGCCAACAGATCGAGACTGAGTTTGGTTCACAAGCAAAGGAAACTTTATATTTTGATCAGAGAATGGAGAGGTGAGAGCATGCACTACCCCGTGGGCTGTGGGCTGGGCTGCTGTGTAGAGATCCTGTCAGAGTCAGTGGGAGGGAGGGAGGCGGCAGAGCTCTCGAGGGCCGGGTTGGCTGTAGCTCAGGCTCTATATCGTGGAGTCTGCACTGGGCCCCAGGAGCTGAGGTGTCGACCCAGCCATTCTGCACTAGGAAATCTGGTCTGAAGTGCCGGGTGTGGAACCTCTGCATGCGGGACCCTAGGAGCACGTGAAATTAGACAAAGCACAAAGGATAAAAAAGGTTAGACTTGACTTTATTGCCCAGATTCTATTTTTATCTCCCAGGGATTTTTAATGGGCTTTGCTGGGGACAAACCCCTCCTCTGCCTTTTGTCCCGTTCCTCATTCTTGGAGTGCTGAGGGTGCAGACCCTTCTTCTGTAACTGCTGAGTGCTGAGTTGGGAGCCCTCATACCCTGGGGCGAGGGTCAGAGCTTCTCCCCAGCAGCCTCCCGGTGACGTTGATTGTCCCCAGGACCCCTGCCTCCCTGCTCGTCCACCTGAGCACCAGCATTGGAAGTGTTATAGATTCTAATGACCTTTAAGGGTCCAGGAAAGAGATGTGCAGAGACGCTGTGGGGGCCGGTTTCACCCCGCCCCACATTTGTTCGGCCACCTTAGGCTGACCGTTTCTGCCAGCCTAGATGCTCTGACCAGTAGTCTGCACTTTCTTCAATTAGGCCCCTGAATTAACGTACAAACAGCACCAGGTGTCAGAGCCCTGCCCGCTCAACTCCCAGACAGTCCAGGGTCAGTGGTGATAAGGACCATGATGGTTACTGAGTCAACAGCCTTTTGAAGTAAACAGGAGTCCAGCCGGTCTTATTGGCCACCATCATCACGGTGTCTGTAGGCTTTTCTATGGTGACAGTGTGGTATACTGTTCCCCCGCCAAGATTATTAGCTCCCCTCTGGGTGCAGTAAGTCCTGCAAGCAGTAGTCTACTCTTTTGGGACACACTCTTGTTGTTTTATGAGAGAAACTCCAGGTCAAGTGATGTTCACACGAGTCGTCATGGTGCCCTGTTGCCCCCGGTTATCTCTCTGGATGTTGGAGTTGGAGGGCCTCCTCACTCGAGGTCGGTGTGCCCACGGAGCGAACCCTGCAACTTCAGGGCATGGTTGGTGGTTAGGATCACCACGTGGGGTCCTTTTCCCGTAGGAGGGAGGTGGCCTTTTGGGCTGCTGATTTCCAGGTTTTTAGATACCGCCAGTATCTTGGCCAGATGTGGCAGTGGGCCAAGCTCCTTAGTGACCGTAGTTTATCCTACCTGGATGGCATTCTTGCATTGTTCCATTTCAAGTGGTCCCAGTTTTTGCACTAATTCTCCAATGGCGATTCACCTTTCACTGGGAATGTAAAGGTCAAAGGGTTTAGCTAAATTAGGGAGTTCCAGGGCAAGGGTCTGAATTGACTGCTCTTTCCATTCTTGAAAGGCCACTTCTGGATTCTATTCAAAAGGATCATCATCTTTTCCTTTCAGTGTTTCATATAGAGGCCCAGCTAGTAGACTGTAGTTAGGGATCCAGAAGCAGCAAACCCTGGCCTCCCCAGGAACCCCTAAGCTGTCTTCTAGTTTTAGAAAGGGGTAAGGCTGAAAATGGTTTCTTCCCTTTCCTGGGATGGGCTTCTCTGACCTTGTGTGAGAATGAAGCCCAGGCAGGTCACCGCAGTCTGTGATATTTGAGCTTTTTCTTGGACAACTTCTATCCTTTATTGGCTTGGTAGTTCAGAGGCCTCCTTAGTAGGGCTGGCGATCAGAATGTCGTCTGCATATTGAAGGAGGGTTTCCTTTTCCAGAGGTAGAACTTTTAGGTCTTTAGCTAAGCTTTCCCCAAAGACGGTGTGGGAATTTTTGCACCCTTGGGGCCAGACGGCCCGGAAGTATTGTTTTAGTTGTATGTTGAGTCCTGCCACTCACAAGCCAAAATTTCTTGTGACTCTGGGACTAATGGAATACAAAAGAAGGCATCATTGAAGACTAATACAGAATACCATGTCCTGGTGGTTGGTAGAATGACCAGCAGGGTGTAGGAATTAGGAGCAACTGGAGGTATATCCTCGGTGGCTTCACTGACTGTCCTGACATCCTTTACCAGGTCCCCAGCAGCCCATGGGGCTCTCGTGGTCAGACCAATCGCAGAATATGGAGCTCACCTGGGCAGGTACCCCACCCCCACCCCAGCCCACGGGGCTCTTGTGATCAGGCCCCTCCCAGGATACAGAGCTACCCTTGCAGGTACCCTGGCAGGGCTGGGCACACAGGAACCGTGCACATAGCCCTCATTGCAGAGCACCCCCAGCTCACCTGTCGCTCAGAGCTGACACAGAGCACCTCAGAGCAGGACTTGAACTAACAAACAGCAGCTGCGACAGGTCTGTGACCCTGGGCATCACTCCGTGAGGCCTCCCTCCACCTGGTCTTCCAGAGACTTCCACTGCACCCGGGGCACCAGGCCTCTGTCTCCAACCACCACCCACCCCTCCTTTCCCTGACTCCTGGGTTCCTCTCATTAGGAGAGGGTTTTCTTGAAGTTGTCTCCCACTCATGGGCCAGATAAAATGATTAGAAAACAAGCCAAAGCTGCAGCCCCTTGTCTATCCTGACTCTCAGGAGCCCACACCTGTTCCTTGGACCTGGCCGGTTCAGCAAGTTCCATTTTCTGCAACTGTGAGCCCCTGAGGGGTGATGATTGGCTGACCTGGGCAGCCTTACCGTGCCGGCCAGCCCTCCCCAGGTGTGCCTGGGTTGAGATCAATATAAATACCACTCCAGGCAGCAAGAGCCCCTGCAGCCGTGCCTGACGCCATTTTCTCTGCCCTGTCAGCAGTCTCGGGGCTGGGCTGGTGGGAGGGAGTGAGAGGCCACGGCTTTGTGGGTGGCCCAGTGTGAGTGGGGCTCTGCTGGACTTTCTGCAGCAGTTGCCAGGCTGCCACCTGCTAAAGAAGAGGATGTGTCACCCATACCTGCTGCTGGAATTTCTCCCTGGGCAGAGGTGAGGAAGGAAAAAAGCAGTGGGGGCAGGGACAGGACGGGTATCTCAGGCAGGGAAATGGAAATCTTCCAGAAGAGCACCCAGGGCCAGGACCATCCTGGCTGGCCTGCAGGCACCAAGTCGGCCGGCATGCTGTCACTCGTGTGGCTCTATGGCCCTTCCTCTAGGCTTTCAAGTCCTTGTATATATTCAGGTGTTTTACCTGGGACGGGTGGGAATAGTTCAGCAGCAACTGGCCTGGGGCTCAGCTCACGTTTACTCACAGATGCCTCGGCACGGTGCCCCAGCTTTGCAATGAGGACGCTTGTTGCGTGGGGGCTGCTGGCTGAATGGGAGACGATTCCCCACCACTGACCAACTTCAGAATTGTTTACAACTGGAGCAAGTGCCCTGATACGGTTTTCCTCTGTGTAACTGGTGGGTTCTGTGTTTTTTTCTCTTTTTCGTTTTTGGTTCAAGGTAGATTTTATTCCTCTTTTTTGTATTTACAGATATAAGCATGGAAATAATTTATTCATATAAATACATGTATGTGCAGGGAATAATTGTTTTTTCTGTTTTATTTTTTAAATTTTATTTCTTTTTAATTTTGAATTTTATTTTATATTTTTATACAGCAGGTTCTTATTGGTTATCTATTTTATACATATAAATGTATACATGCCAATCCCAGTCTCTCAACTCCTCCCACCACCACCCCCCCAACAGCTTTCCCCCCTTGTTGTCCATACGTTTGTTGTCTACATCTGTTGCTCTATTTATGCCTTGCAAAATGGTTAATCTGTACAGTTTTTCTAGGTTCCACATATATGCATGAATATACCAGATTTGTTTTTCTCTTTCTGACTTACTTCACTCTGTATGACAGTCTCTAGATCCATCGACGTCTCTACAAATGACCCAATTTCATTCCTTTTCATGGCTTAGTAATATTCCATTTTATATATGTACCACAGCTTTATGCATTCGTCTGTCTGTGGGCATTTAGGTTGCTTCCATTACCTCGATATTGTAAATAGTGATGCAATGAACATTGCGGTGAATGACTCTTTTTGATTTATGGTTTTGTCTGGGTATATGTCCAGTACTGGGATTGCTGTATCATATGGTAATTCTATTGTTAGTTTCTTAAGAAATTCCATATTGTTCTCCATAATGACTGTATCAATTTATATTCCCAACAATAGTGGAAGAGGGTTCCTTTTCTCCACACTCTTTCCAGCATTTTTTGTTTGTAGATTTTCTATGATGCCTATTCTACCAGGTGTGAGGTGATACCTCATTGTTGAATCCATTTCGTTGAGCAAGGGGTAGGTCTTGTCTATTACATATTTGGCTTATGGAACGGTATCTGTGCTAATTTCAAACTCTGCTTTTATGCAGCACCCCAACTCACCTTCCCCCTTAAGCAAGCATAAGTTGGTTTTCTAAATTTGAGACCCTGTTCTGTTTTGTAATTCAGTTCATGTGTAGCCAAGTTCACATTCCACGTATTAGTGATACCTTATGATGTTTCTTTTTCTGTGTGACTTATTTCACTTAGAATCATCGTGCCTCAATCCACTCATTATGCTGGTACGGGCCTGGTGACATAGATTACATTGCTGAGTGGTATTCTGTTGTACATAAGTACCGCAACTTCTTTATCCATTATTTGCTCTCTGGGATATTTAACTTGTGCCGCACAAGAGATTCCTGTAAAAAGAGCCGTCCCAAATTTTGGGGTGGCTGTGTCTTTTTGATTTTAATTTCCCTAAGCTATAGGACCATAAGTGGAAGTGCCCTAGGCTCTGTTGCTTTGTTTTTTAGATGTTTCAGGAAACACCATACACTTCTACAGAGCTGCTGTTGGGAATTTACATCCCGCCCATCAGCATAACAAGGCTCCCAGTTCTCCGTGGCCTGTTCTGCCTTTCTGGATTTTACACTTTTTTCAGATGGCCCTTTTGACCGGGGGGAAGTGAGACTTCATTGTAGTGCAGATTTCCTTTGCAAGCTTGCTTGGTTGGCCAAAAAGGGCGTATGAGTTTTCTCCTGAATATATTCAGGAAAAAACACATACGCCCTTTTTGGCCAAGTGCATCATTATCGACGTTCTTCCTCTTTTCCTGTGTTTTAAATGCAATCCAATTCCGATTCCTCCTGAAATCGGTTTCCTGCAATTCTGCCCCGCATTCAAGTCCTCTTGGCAGCCCTACTTCAGTATATTTTCGGACAATAGCTGTCATTTATAAATCTGCAGGTTTGTGAATTACAGTGCCCCTGAGCTCCTTTCTTCAACTCGCTTTCTTTTGAGCTGGCCACAACACCGCAGGATTGCTTCAGGCCCTAATCTGGTTCCGGCACGGCATGCTGAGCCTTTGGTTTATTCCTCTTCCCTGTGGGAAATGAGAGTTAAATTTGCCCGTCCAGACACCTCCAGCTAGTCTCTCATTGGTTCTCGCTATTCCTGTTCATCTTCCGCAGAAATTGCAAACTGGGCCAAACAGGAGGTTAAAGGGACTGACTCTCCAAGTTGGGAGAGTGTTAGTAAAGCGTCTGGAATGTTGCACCCGAGTACCAGGGAACGAAAAGTGAGACACATTTGAACACGTTTCTCGATCACACGGTGGATCATACTCTGGGTTCCACATGCATGTTTTAGCTGAAGGAAGAATCTCTTAAACCTGGAGAGTTGAGACCCATGGAATGGGTACCATGCAATATGACTTCAAAGGGTCTGCATTTGCTCACCGAACCTCTCCAATCCTATCACTGCTGAGTTTATGCCCCTGTACACATGCTTGATTCTCTTTCGGAGACATAGCAATCCATAGGTTTTAAGATACTTACTAGTGAGGTACATTCTTAGGCGTTTAATATGCGGTGATGAGTCCATTTCGTTGAGCAAGGAGTAGCTCTTGTCTATTCCATATTTGGCTTAAGGAACTTTATCTGTGCTCATTTCAATCTCTGGTTTTATGCAGCACCCCAACTCACCTTTCCCCTTAAACAAGCATAAGTTGGTTTTCTAAATTTGAGACCCTGTTCTGTTCTGTAATTCAGTTCCTGTGTAGCCAAGTTTACATTCCGTGTGTTAGTGATATCTTATGATGTTTCTGTTTCTGTGTGACTTATTTCAGTTAGAATCATCGTACCTGAATCCACTCATTATGCTGCTACGGGCCTGATGACATAGATTTCATTGCTGAGTGATACTGCATTGTACGTAAGTACCACAAGTTCTTTATCCATTTTTCACTTTCTGTGATATTGAACTTGTACGGTAAACGAGGTTCTTGTAAACAGAGGCGTCCCAAACATTGGGGTGGCTGTATCTTTTTGATTTTAATTTCCCTAAGCTATAGGACCATAAGTGGAAGTGCCCTAGGCTCTGTTGCTTTGTTTTTTAGATGTTTCAGGAAACACCATACACTTCTCCCGAGTGTCTGTTGGCAATTTACATCCCGCCCATCAGCATAACAAGGCTCCCAGTTCTCCAGGGCCTGTCCTGCCTTTCTGGATTTTACACTTTTTGCAGATGGCCCTTTTGACCGGGGGGAAGTGAGACTTCATTGTAGTGCAGATTTCCTTTGCAAGCTTGCTTGGTTGGCCAAAAAGGGCATATGCGTTTTTTCCTGAATATATTCAGGAAAAAACGCATACGCCCTTTTTGGCCAAGTGCATCATTGTGGACGTTCTGCCTCTTTTCCTATGCTTTCAATGCAATTCCAGTCTACCTCCTGAAATCGGTTTCCTGGAATTCTGCCCCGCTTTCAAGTCCTCTTGGCAGCCTTACTTCAGTATATTTTTGGACGATAGTTGTCATTTATAACTCTGCAGGTTTGTGAATTACAGTGCCCCTGAGCTCCTTTCTTCAACTCGTTTTCTTGTGAGCTGGCCGCAACACCGCAGGATGGCTTCAGGCCCTAATCTGGTTCCGGCACGGCACGCTGAGCCTTTGGTTATTTCCTCTTCCTGGTGGGAAATGAGAGTTAAATTTGCCCGTCCAGACACCTCCAGCTAGTCTCTCATTGGTTCTCGCTATTCCTGTTCATCTACCGCAGAAATTGCAAACTGGGCCAAACAGGAGGTTAAAGGGACTGACTCTCCAAGTCGGGAGAGTGTTAGTAAAGCATCTGGAATGTTGCACCCGAGTACCAGGGTACGAAAACTGAGACATATTTGAACACGTCTCCCGATCACATGGTTGATCATACTCTAGGTTCCACATGCATGTTTTAGCTGAAGGAAGAATACCTTAAACCTGGGTAGTTGAAACCCGTGGAATGGGTACCATGCAATATGACTTCAAAGGGTCTTCATTTGCTCACCGAACCTCTCCAATCCTATCACTGCTGCGTTTATGTCCCTGTACACATGCTTGATTCTCTTTCGGAGACATAGCAATCCATCGGTTGTAAGATACTTAAGAGTCAGGTACATTCTTAGGCGTTTAATATGCGGTGTTGAGTCCATTTCGTTGAGCAAGGAGTAGCTCTTGTCTATTCCATATTTGGCTTAAGGAACTTTATCTGTGCTCATTTCAATCTCTGGTTTTATGCAGCACCCCAACTCACCTTTACCCTTAAACAAGCATAAGTTGGTTTTCTAAATTTGAGACCCTGTTCTGTTCTGTAATTCAGTTCCTGTGTAGCCAAGTTTACATTCCGTGTATTACTGATATCTTATGATGTTTCTTTTTCTGTGTGACTTATTTCAGTTAGAATCATCGTACCTGAATCCACTCATTGTGCTGCTACGGGCCTGATGACATAGATTTCACTGCTGAGTGATACTGCATTGTACGTAAGTACCACAAGTTCTTTATCCATTTTTCACTTTCTGTGATATTGAACTTGTACGGTAAACGAGGTTCTTGTAAACAGAGGCGTCCCAAACATTGGGGTGGCTGTATCTTTTTGATTTTAATTTCCCTAAGCTATAGGACCATAAGTGGAAGTGCCCTAGGCTCTGTTGCTTTGTTTTTTAGATGTTTCAGGAAACACCATACACTTCTCCCGAGTGTCTGTTGGCAATTGACATCCCGCCCATCAGCATAACAAGGCTCCCAGTTCTCCATGGCCTGTCCTGCCTTTCTGGATTTTACACTTTTTTCAGATGGCCCTTTTGACCGGGGGGAAGTGAGACTTCATTGTAGTGCAGATTTCCTTTGCAAGCTTGCTTGGTTGGCCAAAAAGGGCGTATGCGTTTTTTCCTGAATATATTCAGGAAAAAACGCATAAGCGCTTTTTGGCCAAGTGCATTCTTGTGGACCTTCTGCCTCTTTTCCTATGCTTTCAATGCAATTCCAGTCTACATCCTGAAATCGGTTTCCTGCAATTCTGCCCCGCTTTCAACTCCTTTTGGCAGCCTTACTTCAGTATATTTTTGGACGATAGCTGTCATTTATAACTCTGCAGGTTTGTGAATTACAGTGCCCCTGAGCTCCTTTCTTCAACTCGCTTTCTTGTGACCTGGCCGTAACACCGCAGGATGGCTTCAGGCCCTAATCTGGTTCCGGCACGGCACGCTGAGCCTTTGGTTATTTCCTCTTCCTGGTGGGAAATGAGAGTTAAATTTGCCCGTCCAGACACCTCCAGCTAGTCTCTCATTGGTTCTCGCTATTCCTGTTCATCTTCCGCAGAAATTGCAAACTGGGCCAAACAGGAGGTTAAAGGGACTGACTCTCCAAGTCGGGAGAGTGTTAGTAAAGCGTCTGGAATGTTGCACCCGAGTACCAGGGTACGAAAACTGAGACATATTTGAACACGTCCCCCGATCACATGGTTGATCATACTCTAGGTTCCACATGCATGTTTTAGCTGAAGGAAGAATACCTTAAACCTGGGTAGTTGAAACCCGTGGAATGGGTACCATGCAATATGACTTCAAAGGGTCTTCATTTGCTCACCGAACCTCTCCAATCCTATCACTGCTGCGTTTATGCCCCTGTACACACGCTTGATTCTCTTTCAGACATAGCCATCCATACGTTTTAAGATTCTTACTAGTCAGGTATATTCTTTGGCGTTTAATATGGGGTGTTGAGTCCATTTCGTTGAGCAAGGAGTAGCTCTTGTCTATTCCATATTTGGCTTAAGGAACTTTATCTGTGCTCATTTCAATCTCTGGTTTTATGCAGCACCCCAACTCACCTTTACCCTTAAGCAAGCATAAGTTGGTTTTCTAAATTGGAGACCCTGTTCTGTTCTGTAATTCAGTTCCTGAGTAGCCAAGTTTACATTCCGTGTATTACTGATATCTTATGATGTTTCTTTTTCTGTGTGACTTATTTCAGTTAGAATCATCATACCTGAATCCACTCATTGTGCTGCTAAGGGCCTGATGACATAGATTTCATTGCTGAGTGATATTGCATTGTACGTAAGTACCACAACTTCTTTATCCATTTTTCACTTTCTGCGATATTGAACTTGTACCGTAAACGAGGTTCTTGTAAACAGAGCCGTCCCAAACTTTGGGGTGGCTGTGTCTTTTTAATTTTAATTTCCCTAATCTATAGGACCATAAGTGGAAGTGCCCTAGGCTCTGTTGCTTTGTTTTTTAGATGTTTCAGGAAACACCATACACTTCTCCAGAGTCGCTGTTGGCAATTTCCATCCCGCCCATCAGCATAAGAAGGCTCCCAGTTCTCCATGCCCTGTCGTGCCTTTATGGATTTTACACTTTTTTCAGATGGCCCTTTTGACCGGGGGGAAGTGAGACTTCATTGTAGTGCAGATTTCCTTTGCAAGCTTGCTTGGTTGGCCAAAAAGTGTGTATGCGTTTTTTCCTGAATATATTCAGGAAAAAACACATACGCCCTTTTTGGCCAAGTGCATCATTGTCGAGGTTCTGACTCTCTTCATATGTTTTCAATGCAATTCCAGTCTACCTCCTGAAATCGGTTTCCTGCACTTCTGCCTTGCTTTCAATGTCTCTTCATAGCCTTACCTCAATATATTTTTTGAAAATAGTTGGCCTTTATAACTCTGCAGGTTTTTGAATTGCGGTGGCCCTTAGCCCCACTTTTCAGCTCTTATTTTTGTGGTCTTGCCCCATAACCACAGGATTCCTTGAAGCCCTATTTTTCTTCTGGGGCACCTTGCTGTGCCTTTGGTTAATTCTTCTTACTGATGTGGCATTAGAGTGACATGTGCCCATTGAAACCGCTACAGCTTGTTTCTCACTGGTTCCCCCTATTCCCATTCATCCTCCACACTAACTGCAGACTGTGCGATACCAGAACTTAAAGGCATTGACTCCATGTGGGGATGTTGTTAGTAAAGCGGCTGGAATGTCGATCCGCAGCCCCAGGAGAGGAAAAATGAGGTGCGTTTTAGAAACCTTTCCCGATCATATGGTATACCAGTTGCTGGGTTTCCCAAGCATGGTTTAGCTGTAGGAAGATTCCCTTCAACCTGGAGTGTTGGGACCCTTGGACTGAGTAGCATGAAGTATTGCATTAAACTTTCGGCAGTTGCTCACCAAAGCTCACCAATCCTCTCAGCCCCAAGTGTCCAGCCTTATGTCTTATCCAGCTGTGGGTTTATATGTGGTCAATCCAGGTTGCAATCCAGGTTGCATCACAGCCCCTGAGCGAATTTTGTAAGAATTTTTCTCTCTTTCATTGTTTCAGCGTTTTCTTTTTAAAATTTATTTCTATAATGGGGTTTAGCTCATTTTCACTGCTGTGTTTGTGCCGCTCTGCACACACTTGATTCCCTTATGGAGATATATCAATACATGGGTTTTAAGATTCTTATTACTCAGATATATTTCTCTGCGGTGTATAGGGTGTGTTGAGGCCAGTTCATTGAGCAAGGTGTAGATCTTGTCTAATACCTATTTGGTTTATTGAACGGTATCTGTGCTAATTTCAAACTCTGGTTTTATGCATCACCCTACCTCTCCTTTCCCCTTAAGCTGACATAAGTGTGTTTTCTAAATGTGAGACACTGTTCTGTTCTGTAATTCATTTCTTGTGCAGCCATATTTACCCTCCCTCTATAAGTGATATCTTATGATATGTTTCTTTTTCTGTTTGACTTATTTCAAGTAGTATTATCGGACCTAAATCCACTCTTTATCCTTCTACTAGCCTTATTACATTGATTTCATGGTGAAGAGATATTCCATTGTACATAAGTACCACATCTTCTTTATCCATTGTTCTCTTTCCTGGGATATTTAAGGTGTACTGAAGTTGAGGTTCTTGTAAACAGAGTAGCCCTAAACTGTGGTGTGCTTGTGTCTTGTTGATTTTTAGACTTCCCTAGATATACTCCCATGATTGGAAGTGTCCTATGCTCTGTAGCTCTGTTTTTTAGATGATTTAGGAACCACCATACACTTCTCCAGAGTGGCTCTCGGCAGTTCACACACTGCCCATCAGCGTATAAAGGCTCCCTGTTCTCCATGGCCTGTCCTGCCTTTCTGGATTTTACACTTTTTTAGGATGGCCCTTTTGACCGGTGGGAAGTGAGACTTCTTTGTTGTGCACATTTGCATTGCTTACTTGCTTCGTTGCCCATAAAGTGCGTATGCGTTTTTTCCTGGATATAATCAGGAAAAAACGCATACACCCTTTTGGGCCAACTGCATCATTGTCGAAATTCTGCCGCTTTTCATGTGCATTAAAGACGAGTCCAATCTATCTCTTGAAATCTGTTTCTTGCAATTCTGTCTTGCATTCAGATCCTCTTCTTTGCCTTACCTCAACATATTTTTGGACATTAGTTTTCATTTATAACTCTGCAGGTTTGTGAATTGCAGTGACCCTGAGCTCCATTTTTTAAGTTGCTCTTTTGTGAGCTGGCCTCAAACCCGCAGGATTGCTTCAGGCCCTATTTTGGCTCCGGCGAGGCAGGCTGAGCCTTTCTTTAATTCTTATTCTTAATGGGAAATTAGAGTGATATGTGCCCGTCCAAACCCCTACAACTATTCTCTCATTGGTTCCCCCTCTTCCCGTTCATCCTCCTCACAATTTGCAAAATGTGTGAAACAGAAGTTTAAATGTGCTGATTCTCCAAGTGGGGAGATTCTAAGTAACATGGCTGGAATGGTGAACAGGAGCACCAGGAGAGGATAAATGAGGTGCATTTTAGACACATCTCCCGATCACATGGTGTACAGTCCTCTGGGTTTTCCATGCATGTTTTAGCTGTAGGAAGATCCCTTGAACCTGCAGATTTGGGACCCATTGAATGGGTACCAGGTAGTATTACTTTAAAGGGTGTGCATTTCCTCACCCAACCTCACATTCCTCTTAGCGCAAACAGTTTCCAGCCTTATGTCTCATCCTGCTGTGGGTCTAGATGTGTTCAATCCATGTTGCATCACCGTCCCTGAGGAAAAGTTGTAAGAGGTTTTCTCTGTCTCTCTGTCGTTTATTTTTTTCAATTTATTACTATATTGGTTACAGCTGATTTTCAAAGCTCTGTTTCTTGCTGCTGTACATCCACTTGATTCACGTACAGAGAGTCATCAATAAATTCTTTTTCAGATTCTTACCAGTCGTATATATTCTTTTCCGGTGACTTGAGTGTGCTGAGTGCAGTTCTTTTAGCTACTGTGTAGGCCTTGTTGATTATCAGTTTGGTATTTGGAATGGTATCTTTGCTAATTTCAACCTCCTGGATGATGCCTCACCCCTCCCCACCTTTCCCGTTTAGCAGCCTTATGCGTGTTTTCTACATATTTGACTATGTTTTTGTTTTGTAATTTATTTCATGTGTAGCCATTTTGGATTCCACCTTTAAGTGATATCTTATGATATGTGTCTTTTTCTTTTTGAATTCTGTCACTTAGAATGATCATACGTAACTCCTCCGGAGTTGTTACAACTGGCCATATTTCATTGATTTCCAGGCTGAATAATATTCCACTCTACCTAAGTACCACATCTCTATCCAGTTTTTCCCTCCAGAGACATTTAAGTTATATCCTAGTCGAGGATCTTTTAAACAGAGAGGGGGTAAACATTGGGGTGCCTGTGTCCTCTCGATTTTTGTTTTTCCCAAGATATACGCCCATGAGTGCAAGTGCCCTATGCTCTGTAGCTCATTTTTTAGATGCTTTAGTAAACACAATACACTTCTCCAGAATGGCCGTTGGCAATATACATTTCCACTATAAGTCTCACAGGGCTCCCTCTTCTCGTTGCCCTGTCCTGCATTTCTGTTGTTTACGCTTTATGAGGATGGCTCTTCTGACTGATGCGAAGTGATATCTTTTGTAGTATTGACTTCCAGTGCCCACCTGTTTGGTTGGCTAAAAAAGTGTATGCCCTTTTCTTGAATATATACAGAAAAAAACGCATACACCCTTTTTGGCCAACTGCAATGTTGGCAATGTTGGCAATGTTCAGCTCCTTTTCTTGTGCTTAATGGCGAGTCCTTTCTACCTCCTCAAATCCCTTTCCTGCCATTCTCCCTTGCTTACAAGTCCTTTTCTCTGACTTTCCTCAAGACATTTTTCAGTGATGGATATTTTCAACTCTGCAGTTTTGTGAATTTTACTGCCCCTGAGTTCCATTGTTCAACTTGTGTTTATGGGAACTGGCCACAAAGCAGCGGGATTTCCTCAAGCCCTATACTGTTTCCATGGGCAACCCTAGCCTTTGGTCAATTCGTCTTCCTGATTGGAAATTAGAGTGACATGTGCCTGTCTGAACACCTAGGACTTGTCTCTCATTGTTCTTCATCCTTCCGCTTCATCCTCTGGACAAATTCCAAACTGTACGCAACAGGATGTTGACAGTGCTGACATCTCCAAGTGGGGAGACTGTTAGTAAAGACGCTGGAGGGGTGAACCCGAGCACCAGGAGATGAGGAGATGAGATGCCTTTTCCAAACTCTTCCCGATCAGACGGTATACCATCCTCTGGGTGTGACAGACATGTTTTAGCAGTAGGAAGAGTCCCATTCATGTAAGGAGAACACCAGGGCTTTTTCAAAATCAGTGTCTCCCCGAAACCCAAACTGGGGAAGTTTTTAAGCTACAGCTACACATATGTTCATTAAGGGCCTTGGGAAGTAGGCAGAGTCCAAACTTTAGATGATTGAAGTCTTCAGGGTCAGAAGCACTCACCACCAGCTTCCCTTAGGCTACACTTTAACTATCATTGATAGATGATGTCAATAAAAATATCTATTCTTTTTCAGATTATTTCCCCTTATAGGTTATTGCAAAATGTTGAGTGTAGTTCCCTGTGCTATACAGTAGTTCCTTGTTGATGATTTATTTTATACATAGCAGTGTGTATGTGTTAATTCCAAACTGTTAATTTATCCCTCCTCCCACCTTTCCCCTTTGGTAATAATAAATTATAAGATTTTATACTTCTCAGAAATGGGGGAGCTGAAAGAGAGGTATCATTTTCAATGGAAAAGCATTTAAAACAAGATTGAAGGTTTAACCAAGATTATTAGATGTACATCCTTGGAAAGAAATCACTTCGTTTCTCTAATATTGACCTGACAAATAAGACAAACCTTTTCACTGAACTTGCTTATAAAAAGTGATGGAAATATCAAATGGAAGTGTTAGAAACATCTTATTTTACCCGAGCCTTATACACTGTTCTATGTTAACTACAGTTTGGCTCACACATCTGTTCATTGAGGTTACAATAGTCTCAATTTCTGTTACTGATCCTCCAGAGTGGACCCCAACAAGTGTCCCCCTGCCCAGTGTCATTGGGGCCAACAGATCGAGACTGAGTTTGGTTCACAAGCAAAGGAAACTTTATATTTTGATCAGAGAATGGAGAGGTGAGAGCATGCACTACCCCGTGGGCTGTGGGCTGGGCTGCTGTGTAGAGATCCTGTCAGAGTCAGTGGGAGGGAGGGAGGCGGCAGAGCTCTCGAGGGCCGGGTTGGCTGTAGCTCAGGCTCTATATCGTGGAGTCTGCACTGGGCCCCAGGAGCTGAGGTGTCGACCCAGCCATTCTGCACTAGGAAATCTGGTCTGAAGTGCCGGGTGTGGAACCTCTGCATGCGGGACCCTAGGAGCACGTGAAATTAGACAAAGCACAAAGGATAAAAAAGGTTAGACTTGACTTTATTGCCCAGATTCTATTTTTATCTCCCAGGGATTTTTAATGGGCTTTGCTGGGGACAAACCCCTCCTCTGCCTTTTGTCCCGTTCCTCATTCTTGGAGTGCTGAGGGTGCAGACCCTTCTTCTGTAACTGCTGAGTGCTGAGTTGGGAGCCCTCATACCCTGGGGCGAGGGTCAGAGCTTCTCCCCAGCAGCCTCCCGGTGACGTTGATTGTCCCCAGGACCCCTGCCTCCCTGCTCGTCCACCTGAGCACCAGCATTGGAAGTGTTATAGATTCTAATGACCTTTAAGGGTCCAGGAAAGAGATGTGCAGAGACGCTGTGGGGGCCGGTTTCACCCCGCCCCACATTTGTTCGGCCACCTTAGGCTGACCGTTTCTGCCAGCCTAGATGCTCTGACCAGTAGTCTGCGCTTTCTTCAATTAGGCCCCTGAATTAACGTACAAACAGCACCAGGTGTCAGAGCCCTGCCCGCTCAACTCCCAGACAGTCCAGGGTCAGTGGTGATAAGGACCATGATGGTTACTGAGTCAACAGCCTTTTGAAGTAAACAGGAGTCCAGCCGGTCTTATTGACCACCATCATCACGGTGTCTGTAGGCTTTTCTATGGTGACAGTGTGGTATACTGTTCCCCCGCCAAGATTATTAGCTCCCCTCTGGGTGCAGTAAGTCCTACAAGCAGTAGTCTACTCTTTTGGGACACACTCTTGTTGTTTTATGAGAGAAACTCCAGGTCAAGTGATGTTCACACGAGTCGTCATGGTGCCCTGTTGCCCCCGGTTATCTCTCTGGATGTTGGAGTTGGAGGGCCTCCTCACTCGAGGTCGGTGTGCCCACGGAGCGAACCCTGCAACTTCAGGGCATGGTTGGTGGTTAGGATCACCACGTGGGGTCCTTTTCCCGTAGGAGGGAGGTGGCCTTTTGGGCTGCTGATTTCCAGGTTTTTAGATACCGCCAGTATCTTGGCCAGATGTGGCAGTGGGCCAAGCTCCTTAGTGACCGTAGTTTATCCTACCTGGATGGCATTCTTGCATTGTTCCATTTCAAGTGGTCCCAGTTTTTGCACTAATTCTCCAATGGCGATTCACCTTTCACTGGGAATGTAAAGGTCAAAGGGTTTAGCTAAATTAGGGAGTTCCAGGGCAAGGGTCTGAATTGACTGCTCTTTCCATTCTTGAAAGGCCACTTCTGGATTCTATTCAAAAGGATCATCATCTTTTCCTTTCAGTGTTTCATATAGAGGCCCAGCTAGTAGACTGTAGTTAGGGATCCAGAAGCAGCAAACCCTGGCCTCCCCAGGAACCCCTAAGCTGTCTTCTAGTTTTAGAAAGGGGTAAGGCTGAAAATGGTTTCTTCCCTTTCCTGGGATGGGCTTCTCTGACCTTGTGTGAGAATGAAGCCCAGGCAGGTCACCGCAGTCTGTGATATTTGAGCTTTTTCTTGGACAACTTCTATCCTTTATTGGCTTGGTAGTTCAGAGGCCTCCTTAGTAGGGCTGGCGATCAGAATGTCGTCTGCATATTGAAGGAGGGTTTCCTTTTCCAGAGGTAGAACTTTTAGGTCTTTAGCTAAGCTTTCCCCAAAGACGGTGTGGGAATTTTTGCACCCTTGGGGCCAGACGGCCCGGAAGTATTGTTTTAGTTGTATGTTGAGTCCTGCCACTCACAAGCCAAAATTTCTTGTGACTCTGGGACTAATGGAATACAAAAGAAGGCATCATTGAAGACTAATACAGAATACCATGTCCTGGTGGTTGGTAGAATGACCAGCAGGGTGTAGGAATTAGGAGCAACTGGAGGTATATCCTCGGTGGCTTCACTGACTGTCCTGACATCCTTTACCAGGTCCCCAGCAGCCCATGGGGCTCTCGTGGTCAGACCAATCGCAGAATATGGAGCTCACCTGGGCAGGTACCCCACCCCCACCCCAGCCCACGGGGCTCTTGTGATCAGGCCCCTCCCAGGATACAGAGCTACCCTTGCAGGTACCCTGGCAGGGCTGGGCACACAGGAACCGTGCACATAGCCCTCATTGCAGAGCACCCCCAGCTCACCTGTCGCTCAGAGCTGACACAGAGCACCTCAGAGCAGGACTTGAACTAACAAACAGCAGCTGCGACAGGTCTGTGACCCTGGGCATCACTCCGTGAGGCCTCCCTCCACCTGGTCTTCCAGAGACTTCCACTGCACCCGGGGCACCAGGCCTCTGTCTCCAACCACCACCCACCCCTCCTTTCCCTGACTCCTGGGTTCCTCTCATTAGGAGAGGGTTTTCTTGAAGTTGTCTCCCACTCATGGGCCAGATAAAATGATTAGAAAACAAGCCAAAGCTGCAGCCCCTTGTCTATCCTGACTCTCAGGAGCCCACACCTGTTCCTTGGACCTGGCCGGTTCAGCAAGTTCCATTTTCTGCAACTGTGAGCCCCTGAGGGGTGATGATTGGCTGACCTGGGCAGCCTTACCGTGCCGGCCAGCCCTCCCCAGGTGTGCCTGGGTTGAGATCAATATAAATACCACTCCAGGCAGCAAGAGCCCCTGCAGCCGTGCCTGACGCCATTTTCTCTGCCCTGTCAGCAGTCTCGGGGCTGGGCTGGTGGGAGGGAGTGAGAGGCCACGGCTTTGTGGGTGGCCCAGTGTGAGTGGGGCTCTGCTGGACTTTCTGCAGCAGTTGCCAGGCTGCCACCTGCTAAAGAAGAGGATGTGTCACCCATACCTGCTGCTGGAATTTCTCCCTGGGCAGAGGTGAGGAAGGAAAAAAGCAGTGGGGGCAGGGACAGGACGGGTATCTCAGGCAGGGAAATGGAAATCTTCCAGAAGAGCACCCAGGGCCAGGACCATCCTGGCTGGCCTGCAGGCACCAAGTCGGCCGGCATGCTGTCACTCGTGTGGCTCTATGGCCCTTCCTCTAGGCTTTCAAGTCCTTGTATATATTCAGGTGTTTTACCTGGGACGGGTGGGAATAGTTCAGCAGCAACTGGCCTGGGGCTCAGCTCACGTTTACTCACAGATGCCTCGGCACGGTGCCCCAGCTTTGCAATGAGGACGCTTGTTGCGTGGGGGCTGCTGGCTGAATGGGAGACGATTCCCCACCACTGACCAACTTCAGAATTGTTTACAACTGGAGCAAGTGCCCTGATACGGTTTTCCTCTGTGTAACTGGTGGGTTCTGTGTTTTTTTCTCTTTTTCGTTTTTGGTTCAAGGTAGATTTTATTCCTCTTTTTTGTATTTACAGATATAAGCATGGAAATAATTTATTCATATAAATACATGTATGTGCAGGGAATAATTGTTTTTTCTGTTTTATTTTTTAAATTTTATTTCTTTTTAATTTTGAATTTTATTTTATATTTTTATACAGCAGGTTCTTATTGGTTATCTATTTTATACATATAAATGTATACATGCCAATCCCAGTCTCTCAACTCCTCCCACCACCACCCCCCCAACAGCTTTCCCCCCTTGTTGTCCATACGTTTGTTGTCTACATCTGTTGCTCTATTTATGCCTTGCAAAATGGTTAATCTGTACAGTTTTTCTAGGTTCCACATATATGCATGAATATACCAGATTTGTTTTTCTCTTTCTGACTTACTTCACTCTGTATGACAGTCTCTAGATCCATCGACGTCTCTACAAATGACCCAATTTCATTCCTTTTCATGGCTTAGTAATATTCCATTTTATATATGTACCACAGCTTTATGCATTCGTCTGTCTGTGGGCATTTAGGTTGCTTCCATTACCTCGATATTGTAAATAGTGATGCAATGAACATTGCGGTGAATGACTCTTTTTGATTTATGGTTTTGTCTGGGTATATGTCCAGTACTGGGATTGCTGTATCATATGGTAATTCTATTGTTAGTTTCTTAAGAAATTCCATATTGTTCTCCATAATGACTGTATCAATTTATATTCCCAACAATAGTGGAAGAGGGTTCCTTTTCTCCACACCCTTTCCAGCATTATTTGTTTGTAGATTTTCTATGATGCCTATTCTACCAGGTGTGAGGTGATACCTCATTGTTGAATCCATTTCATTGAGCAAGGGGTAGGTCTTGTCTATTACATATTTGGCTTATGGAACGGTATCTGTGCTAATTTCAAACTCTGCTTTTATGCAGCACCCCAACTCACCTTCCCCCTTAAGCAAGCATAAGTTGGTTTTCTAAATTTGAGACCCTGTTCTGTTTTGTAATTCAGTTCATGTGTAGCCAAGTTCACATTCCACGTATTAGTGATACCTTATGATGTTTCTTTTTCTGTGTGACTTATTTCACTTAGAATCATCGTGCCTCAATCCACTCATTATGCTGGTACGGGCCTGGTGACATAGATTACATTGCTGAGTGGTATTCTGTTGTACATAAGTACCGCAACTTCTTTATCCATTATTTGCTCTCTGGGATATTTAACTTGTGCCGCACAAGAGATTCCTGTAAAAAGAGCCGTCCCAAATTTTGGGGTGGCTGTGTCTTTTTGATTTTAATTTCCCTAAGCTATAGGACCATAAGTGGAAGTGCCCTAGGCTCTGTTGCTTTGTTTTTTAGATGTTTCAGGAAACACCATACACTTCTACAGAGCTGCTGTTGGGAATTTACATCCCGCCCATCAGCATAACAAGGCTCCCAGTTCTCCGTGGCCTGTTCTGCCTTTCTGGATTTTACACTTTTTTCAGATGGCCCTTTTGACCGGGGGGAAGTGAGACTTCATTGTAGTGCAGATTTCCTTTGCAAGCTTGCTTGGTTGGCCAAAAAGGGCGTATGAGTTTTCTCCTGAATATATTCAGGAAAAAACACATACGCCCTTTTTGGCCAAGTGCATCATTGTCGACGTTCTTCCTCTTTTCCTGTGTTTTAAATGCAATCCAATTCCGATTCCTCCTGAAATCGGTTTCCTGCAATTCTGCCCCGCATTCAAGTCCTCTTGGCAGCCCTACTTCAGTATATTTTCGGACAATAGCTGTCATTTATAAATCTGCAGGTTTGTGAATTACAGTGCCCCTGAGCTCCTTTCTTCAACTCGCTTTCTTTTGAGCTGGCCACAACACCGCAGGATTGCTTCAGGCCCTAATCTGGTTCCGGCACGGCATGCTGAGCCTTTGGTTTATTCCTCTTCCCTGTGGGAAATGAGAGTTAAATTTGCCCGTCCAGACACCTCCAGCTAGTCTCTCATTGGTTCTCGCTATTCCTGTTCATCTTCCGCAGAAATTGCAAACTGGGCCAAACAGGAGGTTAAAGGCGCTGACTCTCCAAGTTGGGAGAGTGTTAGTAAAGCGTCTGGAATGTTGCACCCGAGTACCAGGGAACGAAAAGTGAGACATATTTGAACACGTCTCCCGATCACATGGTTGATCATACTCTAGGTTCCACATGCATTTTTTAGCTGAAGGAAGAATACCTTAAACCTGGGTAGTTGAAACCCGTGGAATGGGTACCATGCAATATGACTTCAAAGGGTCTTCATTTGCTCACCGAACCTCTCCAATCCTATCACTGCTGCGTTTATGTCCCTGTACACATGCTTGATTCTCTTTCGGAGACATAGCAATCCATAGGTTTTAAGATACTTAAGAGTCAGGTACATTCTTAGGCGTTTAATATGCGGTGTTGAGTCCATTTCGTTGAGCAAGGAGTAGCTCTTGTCTATTCCATATTTGGCTTAAGGAACTTTATCTGTGCTCATTTCAATCTCTGGTTTTATGCAGCACCCCAACTCACCTTTACCCTTAAACAAGCATAAGTTGGTTTTCTAAATTTGAGACCCTGTTCTGTTCTGTAATTCAGTTCCTGTGTAGCCAAGTTTACATTCCGTGTATTACTGATATCTTATGATGTTTCTTTTTCTGTGTGACTTATTTCAGTTAGAATCATCGTACCTGAATCCACTCATCGTGCTGCTACGGGCCTGATGACATAGATTTCACTGCTGAGTGATACTGCATTGTACGTAAGTACCACAAGTTCTTTATCCATTTTTCACTTTCTGTGATATTGAACTTGTACGGTAAACGAGGTTCTTGTAAACAGAGGCGTCCCAAACATTGGGGTGGCTGTATCTTTTTGATTTTAATTTCCCTAAGCTATAGGACCATAAGTGGAAGTGCCCTAGGCTCTGTTGCTTTGTTTTTTAGATGTTTCAGGAAACACCATACACTTCTCCCGAGTGTCTGTTGGCAATTGACATCCCGCCCATCAGCATAACAAGGCTCCCAGTTCTCCATGGCCTGTCCTGCCTTTCTGGATTTTACACTTTTTTCAGATGGCCCTTTTGACCGGGGGGAAGTGAGACTTCATTGTAGTGCAGATTTCCTTTGCAAGCTTGCTTGGTTGGCCAAAAAGGGCGTATGCGTGTTTTCCTGAATATATTCAGGAAAAAACGCATAAGCGCTTTTTGGCCAAGTGCATTCTTGTGGACCTTCTGCCTCTTTTCCTATGCTTTCAATGCAATTCCAGTCTACATCCTGAAATCGGTTTCCTGCAATTCTGCCCCGCTTTCAACTCCTTTTGGCAGCCTTACTTCAGTATATTTTTGGACGATAGCTGTCATTTATAACTCTGCAGGTTTGTGAATTACAGTGCCCCTGAGCTCCTTTCTTCAACTCGCTTTCTTGTGACCTGGCCGTAACACCGCAGGATGGCTTCAGGCCCTAATCTGGTTCCGGCATGGCACGCTGAGCCTTTGGTTATTTCCTCTTCCTGGTGGGAAATGAGAGTTAAATTTGCCCGTCCAGACACCTCCAGCTAGTCTCTCATTGGTTCTCGCTATTCCTGTTCATCTTCCGCAGAAATTGCAAACTGGGCCAAACAGGAGGTTAAAGGGACTGACTCTCCAAGTCGGGAGAGTGTTAGTAAAGCGTCTGGAATGTTGCACCCGAGTACCAGGGTACGAAAACTGAGACATATTTGAACACGTCCCCCGATCACATGGTTGATCATACTCTAGGTTCCACATGCATGTTTTAGCTGAAGGAAGAATACCTTAAACCTGGGTAGTTGAAACCCGTGGAATGGGTACCATGCAATATGACTTCAAAGGGTCTTCATTTGCTCACCGAACCTCTCCAATCCTATCACTGCTGCGTTTATGCCCCTGTACACACGCTTGATTCTCTTTCAGACATAGCCATCCATACGTTTTAAGATTCTTACTAGTCAGGTATATTCTTTGGCGTTTAATATGGGGTGTTGAGTCCATTTCGTTGAGCAAGGAGTAGCTCTTGTCTATTCCATATTTGGCTTAAGGAACTTTATCTGTGCTCATTTCAATCTCTGGTTTTATGCAGCACCCCAACTCACCTTTACCCTTAAGCAAGCATAAGTTGGTTTTCTAAATTGGAGACCCTGTTCTGTTCTGTAATTCAGTTCCTGAGTAGCCAAGTTTACATTCCGTGTATTACTGATATCTTATGATGTTTCTTTTTCTGTGTGACTTATTTCAGTTAGAATCATCATACCTGAATCCACTCATTGTGCTGCTAAGGGCCTGATGACATAGATTTCATTGCTGAGTGATATTGCATTGTACGTAAGTACCACAACTTCTTTATCCATTTTTCACTTTCTGCGATATTGAACTTGTACCGTAAACGAGGTTCTTGTAAACAGAGCCGTCCCAAACTTTGGGGTGGCTGTGTCTTTTTAATTTTAATTTCCCTAATCTATAGGACCATAAGTGGAAGTGCCCTAGGCTCTGTTGCTTTGTTTTTTAGATGTTTCAGGAAACACCATACACTTCTCCAGAGTCGCTGTTGGCAATTTCCATCCCGCCCATCAGCATAAGAAGGCTCCCAGTTCTCCATGCCCTGTCGTGCCTTTATGGATTTTACACTTTTTTCAGATGGCCCTTTTGACCGGGGGGAAGTGAGACTTCATTGTAGTGCAGATTTCCTTTGCAAGCTTGCTTGGTTGGCCAAAAAGTGTGTATGCGTTTTTTCCTGAATATATTCAGGAAAAAACACATACGCCCTTTTTGGCCAAGTGCATCATTGTCGAGGTTCTGACTCTCTTCATATGTTTTCAATGCAATTCCAGTCTACCTCCTGAAATCGGTTTCCTGCACTTCTGCCTTGCTTTCAATGTCTCTTCATAGCCTTACCTCAATATATTTTTTGAAAATAGTTGGCCTTTATAACTCTGCAGGTTTTTGAATTGCGGTGGCCCTTAGCCCCACTTTTCAGCTCTTATTTTTGTGGTCTTGCCCCATAACCACAGGATTCCTTGAAGCCCTATTTTTCTTCTGGGGCACCTTGCTGTGCCTTTGGTTAATTCTTCTTACTGATGTGGCATTAGAGTGACATGTGCCCATTGAAACCGCTACAGCTTGTTTCTCACTGGTTCCCCCTATTCCCATTCATCCTCCACACTAACTGCAGACTGTGCGATACCAGAACTTAAAGGCATTGACTCCATGTGGGGATGTTGTTAGTAAAGCGGCTGGAATGTCGATCCGCAGCCCCAGGAGAGGAAAAATGAGGTGCGTTTTAGAAACCTTTCCCGTTCATATGGTATACCAGTCGCTGGGTTTC
Source organism: Globicephala melas (assembly GCF_963455315.2). Classification (NCBI taxonomy): domain Eukaryota; kingdom Metazoa; phylum Chordata; class Mammalia; order Artiodactyla; family Delphinidae; genus Globicephala; species Globicephala melas. The sequence goes on along the minus strand of NW_027208001.1, from coordinate 3,071 downwards.
CCAAGCATGGTTTAGCTGTAGGAAGATTCCCTTCAACCTGGAGTGTTGGGACCCTTGGACTGAGTAGCATGAAGTATTGCATTAAACTTTCGGCAGTTGCTCACCAAAGCTCACCAATCCTCTCAGCCCCAAGTGTCCAGCCTTATGTCTTATCCAGCTGTGGGTTTATATGTGGTCAATCCAGGTTGCAATCCAGGTTGCATCACAGCCCCTGAGCGAATTTTGTAAGAATTTTTCTCTCTTTCATTGTTTCAGCGTTTTCTTTTTAAAATTTATTTCTATAATGGGGTTTAGCTCATTTTCACTGCTGTGTTTGTGCCGCTCTGCACACACTTGATTCCCTTATGGAGATATATCAATACATGGGTTTTAAGATTCTTATTACTCAGATATATTTCTCTGCGGTGTATAGGGTGTGTTGAGGCCAGTTCATTGAGCAAGGTGTAGATCTTGTCTAATACCTATTTGGTTTATTGAACGGTATCTGTGCTAATTTCAAACTCTGGTTTTATGCATCACCCTACCTCTCCTTTCCCCTTAAGCTGACATAAGTGTGTTTTCTAAATGTGAGACACTGTTCTGTTCTGTAATTCATTTCTTGTGCAGCCATATTTACCCTCCCTCTATAAGTGATATCTTATGATATGTTTCTTTTTCTGTTTGACTTATTTCAAGTAGTATTATCGGACCTAAATCCACTCTTTATCCTTCTACTAGCCTTATTACATTGATTTCATGGTGAAGAGATATTCCATTGTACATAAGTACCACATCTTCTTTATCCATTGTTCTCTTTCCTGGGATATTTAAGGTGTACTGAAGTTGAGGTTCTTGTAAACAGAGTAGCCCTAAACTGTGGTGTGCTTGTGTCTTGTTGATTTTTAGACTTCCCTAGATATACTCCCATGATTGGAAGTGTCCTATGCTCTGTAGCTCTGTTTTTTAGATGATTTAGGAACCACCATACACTTCTCCAGAGTGGCTCTCGGCAGTTCACACACTGCCCATCAGCGTATAAAGGCTCCCTGTTCTCCATGGCCTGTCCTGCCTTTCTGGATTTTACACTTTTTTAGGATGGCCCTTTTGACCGGTGGGAAGTGAGACTTCTTTGTTGTGCACATTTGCATTGCTTACTTGCTTCGTTGCCCATAAAGTGCGTATGCGTTTTTTCCTGGATATAATCAGGAAAAAACGCATACGCCCTTTTGGGCCAACTGCATCATTGTCGAAATTCTGCCGCTTTTCATGTGCATTAAAGACGAGTCCAATCTATCTCTTGAAATCTGTTTCTTGCAATTCTGTCTTGCATTCAGATCCTCTTCTTTGCCTTACCTCAACATATTTTTGGACATTAGTTTTCATTTATAACTCTGCAGGTTTGTGAATTGCAGTGACCCTGAGCTCCATTTTTTAAGTTGCTCTTTTGTGAGCTGGCCTCAAACCCGCAGGATTGCTTCAGGCCCTATTTTGGCTCCGGCGAGGCAGGCTGAGCCTTTCTTTAATTCTTATTCTTAATGGGAAATTAGAGTGATATGTGCCCGTCCAAACCCCTACAACTATTCTCTCATTGGTTCCCCCTCTTCCCGTTCATCCTCCTCACAATTTGCAAAATGTGTGAAACAGAAGTTTAAATGTGCTGATTCTCCAAGTGGGGAGATTCTAAGTAACATGGCTGGAATGGTGAACAGGAGCACCAGGAGAGGATAAATGAGGTGCATTTTAGACACATCTCCCGATCACATGGTGTACAGTCCTCTGGGTTTTCCATGCATGTTTTAGCTGTAGGAAGATCCCTTGAACCTGCAGATTTGGGACCCATTGAATGGGTACCAGGTAGTATTACTTTAAAGGGTGTGCATTTCCTCACCCAACCTCACATTCCTCTTAGCGCAAACAGTTTCCAGCCTTATGTCTCATCCTGCTGTGGGTCTAGATGTGTTCAATCCATGTTGCATCACCGTCCCTGAGGAAAAGTTGTAAGAGGTTTTCTCTGTCTCTCTGTCGTTTATTTTTTTCAATTTATTACTATATTGGTTACAGCTGATTTTCAAAGCTCTGTTTCTTGCTGCTGTACATCCACTTGATTCACGTACAGAGAGTCATCAATAAATTCTTTTTCAGATTCTTACCAGTCGTATATATTCTTTTCCGGTGACTTGAGTGTGCTGAGTGCAGTTCTTTTAGCTACTGTGTAGGCCTTGTTGATTATCAGTTTGGTATTTGGAATGGTATCTTTGCTAATTTCAACCTCCTGGATGATGCCTCACCCCTCCCCACCTTTCCCGTTTAGCAGCCTTATGCGTGTTTTCTACATATTTGACTATGTTTTTGTTTTGTAATTTATTTCATGTGTAGCCATTTTGGATTCCACCTTTAAGTGATATCTTATGATATGTGTCTTTTTCTTTTTGAATTCTGTCACTTAGAATGATCATACGTAACTCCTCCGGAGTTGTTACAACTGGCCATATTTCATTGATTTCCAGGCTGAATAATATTCCACTCTACCTAAGTACCACATCTCTATCCATTTTTTCCCTCCAGAGACATTTAAGTTATATCCTAGTCGAGGATCTTTTAAACAGAGAGGGGGTAAACATTGGGGTGCCTGTGTCCTCTCGATTTTTGTTTTTCCCAAGATATACGCCCATGAGTGCAAGTGCCCTATGCTCTGTAGCTCATTTTTTAGATGCTTTAGTAAACACAATACACTTCTCCAGAATGGCCGTTGGCAATATACATTTCCACTATAAGTCTCACAGGGCTCCCTCTTCTCGTTGCCCTGTCCTGCATTTCTGTTGTTTACGCTTTATGAGGATGGCTCTTCTGACTGATGCGAAGTGATATCTTTTGTAGTATTGACTTCCAGTGCCCACCTGTTTGGTTGGCTAAAAAAGTGTATGCCCTTTTCTTGAATATATACAGAAAAAAACGCATACACCCTTTTTGGCCAACTGCAATGTTGGCAATGTTGGCAATGTTCAGCTCCTTTTCTTGTGCTTAATGGCGAGTCCTTTCTACCTCCTCAAATCCCTTTCCTGCCATTCTCCCTTGCTTACAAGTCCTTTTCT
>NW_027208000.1:0-28752 GCF_963455315.2 Globicephala melas | reverse complement strand
GAAAAAAGTGTAAAATCCAGAAAGGCAGGACAGGCCATGGAGAACTGGGAGCCTTGTTATGCTGATGGGCTGGATGTAAATTGCCAACAGACACTCGGGAGAAGTGTATGGTGTTTCCTGAAACATCTAAAAAACAAAGCAACAGAGCCTAGGGCACTTCCACTTATGGTTCTATAGCTTTGGGAAATTAAAATCAAAAAGATACAGCCACCCCAATGTTTGGGACGCCTCTGTTTACAAGAACCTCGTTTACCGTACAAGTTCAATATCACAGAAAGTGAAAAATGGATAAAGAACTTGTGGTACTTACGTACAATGCAGTATCACTCAGCAGTGAAATCTATGTCATCAGGCCCGTAGCAGCACAATGAGTGGATTCAGGTACGATGATTCTAACTGAAATAAGTCACACAGAAAAAGAAACATCATAAGATATCAGTAATACACGGAATGTAAACTTGGCTACACAGGAACTGAATTACAGAACAGAACAGGGTCTCAAATTTAGAAAACCAACTTATGCTTGTTTAAGGGTAAAGGTGAGTTGGGGTGCTGCATAAAACCAGAGATTGAAATGAGCACAGATAAAGTTCCTTAAGCCAAATATGGAATAGACAAGAGCTACTCCTTGCTCAACGAAATGGACTCAACACCGCATATTAAACGCCTAAGAATGTACCTGACTCTTAAGTATCTTAAAACCTATGGATTGCTATGTCTCCGAAAGAGAATCAAGCATGTGTACAGGGACATAAACGCAGCAGTGATAGGATTGGAGAGGTTCGGTGAGCAAATGAAGACCCTTTGAAGTCATATTGCATGGTACCCATTCCACGGGTTTCAACTACCCAGGTTTAAGGTATTCTTCCTTCAGCTAAAACATGCATGTGGAACCTAGAGTATGATCAACCATGTGATCGGGAGACGTGTTCAAATATGTCTCAGTTTTCGTACCCTGGTACTCGGGTGCAACATTCCAGACGCTTTACTAACACTCTCCCGACTTGGAGAGTCAGTCCCTTTAACCTCCTGTTTGGCCCAGTTTGCAATTTCTGCGGAAGATGAACAGGAATAGCGAGAACCAATGAGAGACTAGCTGGAGGTGTCTGGACGGGCAAATTTAACTCTCATTTCCCACCAGGAAGAGGAAATAACCAAAGGCTCAGCGTGCCGTGCCGGAACCAGATTAGGGCCTGAAGCCATCCTGCGGTGTGCGGCCAGCTCACAAGAAAACGAGTTGAAGAAAGGAGCTCAGGGGCACTGTAATTCACAAACCTGCAGAGTTATAAATGACAGCTATCGTCCAAAAATATACTGAAGTAAGGCTGCCAAGAGGACTTGAAAGCGGGGCAGAATTGCAGGAAACCGATTTCAGGAGGTAGACTGGAATTGCATTGAAAGCATAGGAAAAGAGGCAGAACGTCCACAATGATGCACTTGGCCAAAAAGGGCGTATGCGTTTTTTCCTGAATATATTCAGGAAAAAACGCATACGCCCTTTTTGGCCAACCAAGCAAGCTTGCAAAGGAAATCTGCACTACAATGAAGTCTCACTTCCCCCCGGTCAAAAGGGCCATCTGAAAAAAGTGTAAAATCCAGAAAGGCAGGACAGGCCATGGAGAACTGGGAGCCTTGTTATGCTGATGGGCGGGATGTAAATTGCCAACAGACACTCGGGAGAAGTGTATGGTGTTTCCTGAAACGTCTAAAAAACAAAGCAACAGAGCCTAGGGCACTTCCACTTATGGTCCTATAGCTTAGGGAAATTAAAATCAAAAAGATACAGCCACCCCAATGTTTGGGACGCCTCTGTTTACAAGAACCTCGTTTACCGTACAAGTTCAATATCACAGAAAGTGAAAAATGGATAAAGAACTTGTGGTACTTACGTACAATGCAGTATCACTCAGCAGTGAAATCTATGTCATCAGGCCCGTAGCAGCACAATGAGTGGATTCAGGTACGATGATTCTAACTGAAATAAGTCACACAGAAAAAGAAACATCATAAGATATCAGTAATACACGGAATGTAAACTTGGCTACACAGGAACTGAATTACAGAACAGAACAGGGTCTCAAATTTAGAAAACCACCTTATGCTTGTTTAAGGGTAAAGGTGAGTTGGGGTGCTGCATAAAACCAGAGATTGAAATGAGCACAGATAAAGTTCCTTAAGCCAAATATGGAATAGACAAGAGCTACTCCTTGCTCAACGAAATGGACTCAACACCGCATATTAAACGCCTAAGAATGTACCTGACTCTTAAGTATCTTAAAACCTATGGATTGCTATGTCTCCGAAAGAGAATCAAGCATGTGTACAGGGACATAAACGCAGCAGTGATAGGATTGGAGAGGTTCGGTGAGCAAATGAAGACCCTTTGAAGTCATATTGCATGGTACCCATTCCACGGGTTTCAACTACCCAGGTTTAAGGTATTCTTCCTTCAGCTAAAACATGCATGTGGAACCTAGAGTATGATCAACCATGTGATCGGGAGACGTGTTCAAATATGTCTCAGTTTTCGTACCCTGGTACTCGGGTGCAACATTCCAGACGCTTTACTAACACTCTCCCGACTTGGAGAGTCAGTCCCTTTAACCTCCTGTTTGGCCCAGTTTGCAATTTCTGCGGAAGATGAACAGGAATAGCGAGAACCAATGAGAGACTAGCTGGAGGTGTCTGGACGGGCAAATTTAACTCTCATTTCCCACCAGGAAGAGGAAATAACCAAAGGCTCAGCGTGCCGTGCCGGAACCAGATTAGGGCCTGAAGCCATCCTGCGGTGTTGCGGCCAGCTCACAAGAAAACGAGTTGAAGAAAGGAGCTCAGGGGCACTGTAATTCACAAACCTGCAGAGTTATAAATGACAACTATCGTCCAAAAATATACTGAAGTAAGGCTGCCAAGAGGACTTGAAAGCGGGGCAGAATTGCAGGAAACCGATTTCAGGAGGTAGACTGGAATTGCATTGAAAGCATAGGAAAAGAGGCAGAACGTCCACAATGATGCACTTGGCCAAAAAGGGCGTATGCGTTTTTTCCTGAATATATTCAGGAAAAAACGCATACGCCCTTTTTGGCCAACCAAGCAAGCTTGCAAAGGAAATCTGCACTACAATGAAGTCTCACTTCCCCCCGGTCAAAAGGGCCATCTGAAAAAAGTGTAAAATCCAGAAAGGCAGGACAGGCCATGGAGAACTGGGAGCCTTGTTATGCTGATGGGCGGGATGTAAATTGCCAACAGACACTCGGGAGAAGTGTATGGTGTTTCCTGAAACGTCTAAAAAACAAAGCAACAGAGCCTAGGGCACTTCCACTTATGGTCCTATAGCTTAGGGAAATTAAAATCAAAAAGATACAGCCACCCCAATGTTTGGGACGCCTCTGTTTACAAGAACCTCGTTTACCGTACAAGTTCAATATCACAGAAAGTGAAAAATGGATAAAGAACTTGTGGTACTTACGTACAATGCAGTATCACTCAGCAGTGAAATCTATGTCATCAGGCCCGTAGCAGCACAATGAGTGGATTCAGGTACGATGATTCTAACTGAAATAAGTCACACAGAAAAAGAAACATCATAAGATATCAGTAATACACGGAATGTAAACTTGGCTACACAGGAACTGAATTACAGAACAGAACAGGGTCTCAAATTTAGAAAACCAACTTATGCTTGTTTAAGGGTAAAGGTGAGTTGGGGTGCTGCATAAAACCAGAGATTGAAATGAGCACAGATAAAGTTCCTTAAGCCAAATATGGAATAGACAAGAGCTACTCCTTGCTCAACGAAATGGACTCAACACCGCATATTAAACGCCTAAGAATGTACCTGACTCTTAAGTATCTTAAAACCTATGGATTGCTATGTCTCCGAAAGAGAATCAAGCATGTGTACAGGGACATAAACGCAGCAGTGATAGGATTGGAGAGGTTCGGTGAGCAAATGAAGACCCTTTGAAGTCATATTGCATGGTACCCATTCCACGGGTTTCAACTACCCAGGTTTAAGGTATTCTTCCTTCAGCTAAAACATGCATGTGGAACCTAGAGTATGATCAACCATGTGATCGGGAGACGTGTTCAAATATGTCTCAGTTTTCGTACCCTGGTACTCGGGTGCAACATTCCAGACGCTTTACTAACACTCTCCCGACTTGGAGAGTCAGTCCCTTTAACCTCCTGTTTGGCCCAGTTTGCAATTTCTGCGGAAGATGAACAGGAATAGCGAGAACCAATGAGAGACTAGCTGGAGGTGTCTGGACGGGCAAATTTAACTCTCATTTCCCACCAGGAAGAGGAAATAACCAAAGGCTCAGCGTGCCGTGCCGGAACCAGATTAGGGCCTGAAGCCATCCTGCGGTGTTGCGGCCAGCTCACAAGAAAACGAGTTGAAGAAAGGAGCTCAGGGGCACTGTAATTCACAAACCTGCAGAGTTATAAATGACAACTATCGTCCAAAAATATACTGAAGTAAGGCTGCCAAGAGGACTTGAAAGCGGGTCAGAATTGCAGGAAACCGATTTCAGGAGGTAGACTGGAATTGCATTGAAAGCATAGGAAAAGAGGCAGAACGTCCACAATGATGCACTTGGCCAAAAAGGGCGTATGCGTTTTTTCCTGAATATATTCAGGAAAAAACGCATACGCCCTTTTTGGCCAACCAAGCAAGCTTGCAAAGGAAATCTGCACTACAATGAAGTCTCACTTCCCCCCGGTCAAAAGGGCCATCTGAAAAAAGTGTAAAATCCAGAAAGGCAGGACAGGCCATGGAGAACTGGGAGCCTTGTTATGCTGATGGGCGGGATGTAAATTGCCAACAGACACTCGGGAGAAGTGTATGGTGTTTCCTGAAACGTCTAAAAAACAAAGCAACAGAGCCTAGGGCACTTCCACTTATGGTCCTATAGCTTAGGGAAATTAAAATCAAAAAGATACAGCCACCCCAATGTTTGGGACGCCTCTGTTTACAAGAACCTCGTTTACCGTACAAGTTCAATATCACAGAAAGTGAAAAATGGATAAAGAACTTGTGGTACTTACGTACAATGCAGTATCACTCAGCAGTGAAATCTATGTCATCAGGCCCGTAGCAGCACAATGAGTGGATTCAGGTACGATGATTCTAACTGAAATAAGTCACACAGAAAAAGAAACATCATAAGATATCAGTAATACACGGAATGTAAACTTGGCTACACAGGAACTGAATTACAGAACAGAACAGGGTCTCAAATTTAGAAAACCAACTTATGCTTGTTTAAGGGTAAAGGTGAGTTGGGGTGCTGCATAAAACCAGAGATTGAAATGAGCACAGATAAAGTTCCTTAAGCCAAATATGGAATAGACAAGAGCTACTCCTTGCTCAACGAAATGGACTCAACACCGCATATTAAACGCCTAAGAATGTACCTGACTCTTAAGTATCTTAAAACCTATGGATTGCTATGTCTCCGAAAGAGAATCAAGCATGTGTACAGGGACATAAACGCAGCAGTGGTAGGATTGGAGAGGTTCGGTGAGCAAATGAAGACCCTTTGAAGTCATATTGCATGGTACCCATTCCACGGGTTTCAACTACCCAGGTTTAAGGTATTCTTCCTTCAGCTAAAACATGCATGTGGAACCTAGAGTATGATCAACCATGTGATCGGGAGACGTGTTCAAATATGTCTCAGTTTTCGTACCCTGGTACTCGGGTGCAACATTCCAGACGCTTTACTAACACTCTCCCGACTTGGAGAGTCAGTCCCTTTAACCTCCTGTTTGGCCCAGTTTGCAATTTCTGCGGAAGATGAACAGGAATAGCGAGAACCAATGAGAGACTAGCTGGAGGTGTCTGGACGGGCAAATTTAACTCTCATTTCCAACCAGGAAGAGGAAATAACCAAAGGCTCAGCGTGCCGTGCCGGAACCAGATTAGGGCCTGAAGCCATCCTGCGGTGTGCGGCCAGCTCACAAGAAAACGAGTTGAAGAAAGGAGCTCAGGGGCACTGTAATTCACAAACCTGCAGAGTTATAAATGACAACTATCGTCCAAAAATATACTGAAGTAAGGGTGCCAAGAGGACTTGAAAGCGGGGCAGAATTGCAGGAAACCGATTTCAGGAGGTAGACTGGAATTGCATTGAAAGCATAGGAAAAGAGGCAGAACGTCCACAATGATGCACTTGGCCAAAAAGGGCGTATGCGTTTTTTCCTGAATATATTCAGGAAAAAACGCATACGCCCTTTTTGGCCAACCAAGCAAGCTTGCAAAGGAAATCTGCACTACAATGAAGTCTCAATTCCCCCCGGTCAAAAGGGCCATCTGAAAAAAGTGTAAAATCCAGAAAGGCAGGACAGGCCATGGAGAACTGGGAGCCTTGTTATGCTGATGGGCGGGATGTAAATTGCCAACAGACACTCGGGAGAAGTGTATGGTGTTTCCTGAAACGTCTAAAAAACAAAGCAACAGAGCCTAGGGCACTTCCACTTATGGTCCTATAGCTTACGGAAATTAAAATCAAAATGATACAGCCACTCCAATGTTTGGGATGCCTCTGTTTACAAGAACCTCATTTACCGTACAAGTTCAATATCACAGAAAGTGAAAAATGGATAAAGAACTTGTGGTACTTACGTACAATGCAGTATCACTCAGCAGTGAAATCTATGTCATCAGGCCCGTAGCAGCACAATGAGTGGATTCAGGTACGATGATTCTAACTGAAATAAGTCACACAGAAAAAGAAACATCATAAGATATCAGTAATACACGGAATGTAAAGTTGGCTCTACAGGAACTGAATTACAGAACAGAACAGGGTCTCAAATTTAGAAAACCAACTTATGCTTGTTTAAGGGTAAAGGTGAGTTGGGGTGCTGCATAAAACCAGAGATTGAAATGAGCACAGATAAAGTTCCTTAAGCCAAATATGGAATAGACAAGAGCTACTCCTTGCTCAACGAAATGGACTCAACACCGCATATTAAACGCCTAAGAATGTACCTGACTCTTAAGTATCTTAAAACCTATGGATTGCTATGTCTCCGAAAGAGAATCAAGCGTGTGTACAGGGACATAAACGCAGCAGTGATAGGATTGGAGAGGTTCGGTGAGCAAATGAAGACCCTTTGAAGTCATATTGCATGGTACCCATTCCACGGGTTTCAACTACCCAGTTTTAAGGTATTCTTCCTTCAGCTAAAACATGCATGTGGAACCTAGAGTATGACCAACCATGTGATCGGGAGACGTGTTCAAATATGTCTCAGTTTTCGTACCCTGGTACTCGGGTGCAACATTCCAGACGCTTTACTAACACTCTCCCGACTTGGAGAGTCAGTCCCTTTAACCTCCTGTTTGGCCCAGTTTGCAATTTCTGCGGAAGATGAACAGGAATAGCGAGAACCAATGAGAGACTAGCTGGAGGTGTCTGGACGGGCAAATTTAACTCTCATTTCCCACCAGGAAGAGGAAATAACCAAAGGCTCAGCGTGCCGTGCCGGAACCAGATTAGGGCCTGAAGCCATCCTGCGGTGTTGCGGCCAGCTCACAAGAAAACGAGTTGAAGAAAGGAGCTCAGGGACACTGTAATTCACAAACCTGCAGAGTTATAAATGACAACTATCGTCCAAAAATATACTGAAGTAAGGCTGCCAAGAGGACTTGAAAGCGGGGCAGAATTGCAGGAAACCGATTTCAGGAGGTAGACTGGAATTGCATTGAAAGCATAGGAAAAGAGGCAGAACGTCCACAATGATGCACTTGGCCAAAAAGGGCGTATGCGTTTTTTCCTGAATATATTCAGGAAAAAACGCATACGCCCTTTTTGGCCAACCAAGCAAGCTTGCAAAGGAAATCTGCACTACAATGAAGTCTCACTTCCCCCCGGTCAAAAGGGCCATCTGAAAAAAGTGTAAAATCCAGAAAGGCAGGACAGGCCATGGAGAACTGGGAGCCTTGTTATGCTGATGGGCGGGATGTAAATTGCCAACAGACACTCGGGAGAAGTGTATGGTGTTTCCTGAAACGTCTAAAAAACAAAGCAACAGAGCCTAGGGCACTTCCACTTATGGTCCTATAGCTTAGGGAAATTAAAATCAAAAAGATACAGCCACCCCAATGTTTGGGACGCCTCTGTTTACAAGAACCTCGTTTACCGTACAAGTTCAATATCACAGAAAGTGAAAAATGGATAAAGAACTTGTGGTACTTACGTACAATGCAGTATCACTCAGCAGTGAAATCTATGTCATCAGGCCCGTAGCAGCACAATGAGTGGATTCAGGTACGATGATTCTAACTGAAATAAGTCACACAGAAAAAGAAACATCATAAGATATCAGTAATACACGGAATGTAAACTTGGCTACACAGGAACTGAATTACAGAACAGAACAGGGTCTCAAATTTAGAAAACCAACTTATGCTTGTTTAAGGGTAAAGGTGAGTTGGGGTGCTGCATAAAACCAGAGATTGAAATGAGCACAGATAAAGTTCCTTAAGCCAAATATGGAATAGACAAGAGCTACTCCTTGCTCAACGAAATGGACTCAACACCGCATATTAAACGCCTAAGAATGTACCTGACTCTTAAGTATCTTAAAACCTATGGATTGCTATGTCTCCGAAAGAGAATCAAGCATGTGTACAGGGACATAAACGCAGCAGTGATAGGATTGGAGAGGTTCGGTGAGCAAATGAAGACCCTTTGAAGTCATATTGCATGGTACCCATTCCACGGGTTTCAACTACCCAGGTTTAAGGTATTCTTCCTTCAGCTAAAACATGCATGTGGAACCTAGAGTATGATCAACCATGTGATCGGGAGACGTGTTCAAATATGTCTCAGTTTTCGTACCCTGGTACTCGGGTGCAACATTCCAGACGCTTTACTAACACTCTCCCGACTTGGAGAGTCAGTCCCTTTAACCTCCTGTTTGGCCCAGTTTGCAATTTCTGCGGAAGATGAACAGGAATAGCGAGAACCAATGAGAGACTAGCTGGAGGTGTCTGGACGGGCAAATTTAACTCTCATTTCCCACCAGGAAGAGGAAAGAACCAAAGGCTCAGCGTGCCGTGCCGGAACCAGATTAGGGCCTGAAGCCATCCTGCGGTGTTGCGGCCAGCTCACAAGAAAGCGAGTTGAAGAAAGGAGCTCAGGGGCACTGTAATTCACAAACCTGCAGAGTTATAAATGACAGCTATCGTCCAAAAATATACTGAAGTAAGGCTGCCAAGAGGACTTGAAAGCGGGGCAGAATTGCAGGAAACCGATTTCAGGAGGTAGACTGGAATTGCATTGAAAGCATAGGAAAAGAGGCAGAACGTCCACAATGATGCACTTGGCCAAAAAGGGCGTATGCGTTTTTTCCTGAATATATTCAGGAAAAAACGCATACGCCCTTTTTGGCCAACCAAGCAAGCTTGCAAAGGAAATCTGCACTACAATGAAGTCTCACTTCCCCCCGGTCAAAAGGGCCATCTGAAAAAAGTGTAAAATCCAGAAAGGCAGGACAGGCCATGGAGAACTGGGAGCCTTGTTATGCTGATGGGCGGGATGTCAATTGCCAACAGACACTCGGGAGAAGTGTATGGTGTTTCCTGAAACATCTAAAAAACAAAGCAACAGAGCCTAGGGCACTTCCACTTATGGTCCTATAGCTTAGGGAAATTAAAATCAAAAAGATACAGCCACCCCAATGTTTGGGACGCCTCTGTTTACAAGAACCTCGTTTACCGTACAAGTTCAATATCACAGAAAGTGAAAAATGGATAAAGAACTTGTGGTACTTACGTACAATGCAGTATCACTCAGCAGTGAAATCTATGTCATCAGGCCCGTAGCAGCACAATGAGTGGATTCAGGTACGATGATTCTAACTGAAATAAGTCACACAGAAAAAGAAACATCATAAGATATCAGTAATACACGGAATGTAAACTTGGCTACACAGGAACTGAATTACAGAACAGAACAGGGTCTCAAATTTAGAAAACCAACTTATGCTTGTTTAAGGGTAAAGGTGAGTTGGGGTGCTGCATAAAACCAGAGATTGAAATGAGCACAGATAAAGTTCCTTAAGCCAAATATGGAATAGACAAGAGCTACTCCTTGCTCAACGAAATGGACTCAACACCGCATATTAAACGCCTAAGAATGTACCTGACTCTTAAGTATCTTAAAACCTATGGATTGCTATGTCTCCGAAAGAGAATCAAGCATGTGTACAGGGACATAAACGCAGCAGTGATAGGATTGGAGAGGTTCGGTGAGCAAATGAAGACCCTTTGAAGTCATATTGCATGGTACCCATTCCACGGGTTTCAACTACCCAGGTTTAAGGTATTCTTCCTTCAGCTAAAACATGCATGTGGAACCTAGAGTATGATCAACCATGTGATCGGGAGACGTGTTCAAATATGTCTCAGTTTTCGTACCCTGGTACTCGGGTGCAACATTCCAGACGCTTTACTAACACTCTCCCGACTTGAAGAGTCAGTCCCTTTAACCTCCTGTTTGGCCCAGTTTGCAATTTCTGCGGAAGATGAACAGGAATAGCGAGAACCAATGAGAGACTAGCTGGAGGTGTCTGGACGGGCAAATTTAACTCTCATTTCCCACCAGGAAGAGGAAATAACCAAAGGCTCAGCGAGCCGTGCCGGAACCAGATTAGGGCCTGAAGCCATCCTGCGGTGTTGCGGCCAGGTCACAAGAAAGCGAGTTGAAGAAAGGAGCTCAGGGGCACTGTAATTCACAAACCTGCAGAGTTATAAATGACAGCTATCGTCCAAAAATATACTGAAGTAAGGCTGCCAAGAGGACTTGAAAGCGGGGCAGAATTGCAGGAAACCGATTTCAGGAGGTAGACTGGAATTGCATTGAAAGCATAGGAAAAGAGGCAGAACGTCCACAATGATGCACTTGGCCAAAAAGGGCGTATGCGTTTTTTCCTGAATATATTCAGGAAAAAACGCATACGCCCTTTTTGGCCAACCAAGCAAGCTTGCAAAGGAAATCTGCACTACAATGAAGTCTCACTTCCCCCCGGTCAAAAGGGCCATCTGAAAAAAGTGTAAAATCCAGAAAGGCAGGACAGGCCATTGAGAACTGGGAGCCTTGTTATGCTGATGGGCGGGATGTAAGTTGCCAACAGACACTCGGGAGAAGTGTATGGTGTTTCCTGAAACGTCTAAAAAACAAAGCAACAAAGCCTAGGGCACTTCCACTTATGGTCCTATAGCTTAGGGAAATTAAAATCAAAAAGATACAGCCACCCCAATGTTTGGGACGCCTCTGTTTACAAGAACCTCGTTTACCGTACAAGTTCAATATCACAGAAAGTGAAAAATGGATAAAGAACTTGTGGTACTTACGTACAATGCAGTATCACTCAGCAGTGAAATCTATGTCATCAGGCCCGTAGCAGCACAATGAGTGGATTCAGGTACGATGATTCTAACTGAAATAAGTCACACAGAAAAAGAAACATCATAAGATATCAGTAATACACGGAATGTAAACTTGGCTACACAGGAACTGAATTACAGAACAGAACAGGGTCTCAAATTTAGAAAACCAACTTATGCTTGCTTAAGGGGAAAGGTGAGTTGGGGTGCTGCATAAAACCAGAGATTGAAATGAGCACAGATAAAGTTCCTTAAGCCAAATATGGAATAGACAAGAGCTACTCCTTGCTCAATGAAATGGACTCAACACCGCATATTAAATGCCTAAGAATGTACCTGACTCTTAAGTATCTTAAAACCTATGGATTGCTATGTCTCCGAAAGAGAATCAAGCGAGTGTACAGGGGCATAAACGCAGCAGTGCTAGGATTGGAGAGGTTCGGTGAGCAAATGAAGACCCTTTGAAGTCATATTGCATGGTACCCATTCCACGGGTTTCAACTACCCAGGTTTAAGGTATTCTTCCTTCAGCTAAAACATGCATGTGGAACCTAGAGTATGATCAACCATGTGATCGGGAGACGTGTTCAAATATGTCTCAGTTTTCCTCCCCTGGTAATCGGGTGCAACATTCCAGACGCTTTACTAACACTCTCCCGACTTGGAGAGTCAGTCCCTTTAACCTCCTGTTTGGCCCAGTTTGCAATTTCTGCGGAAGATGAACAGGAATAGGGAGAACCAATGAGAGACTAGCTGGAGGTGTCTGGACGGGCAAATTTAACTCTCATTTCCCACCAGGAAGAGGAATTAACCAAAGGCTCAGCGTGCTGTGCCGGAACCAGATTAGGGCCTGAAGCCATCCTGCGGTGTTGCGGCCAGCTCACAAGAAAACGAGTTGAAGAAAGGAGCTCAGGGGCACTGTAATTCACAAACCTGCAGAGTTATAAATGACAGCTATCGTCCCAAACTATACTAAAGTAAGGCTGCCAAGAGGACTTGAAAGCGGGGCAGAATTGCAGGAAACCGATTTCAGGAGGTAGACTGGAATTGCATTGAAAGCATAGGAAAAGAGGCAGAACGTCCACAATGATGCACTTGGCCAAAAAGGGCGTATGCGTTTTTTCCTGAATATATTCAGGAAAAAACGCATACGCCCTTTTTGGCCAACCAAGCAAACTTGCAAAGGAAATCTGCACTACAATGAAGTCTCACTTCCCCCCGGTCAAAAGGGCCATCTGAAAAAAGTGTAAAATCCAGAAAGGCAGGACAGGCCATGGAGAACTGGGAGCCTTGTTATGCTAATGGGCGGGATGTAAATTGCCAACAGACACTCCGGAGAAGTGTATGGTGTTTCCTGAAACATCTAAGAAAGAAAGCAACAGAGCCTAGGGCACTTCCACTTATGGTCCTATAGCTTAGGGAAATTGAAATCAAAACGACACAGCCACCCCAAAGTTTGGGACGCCTCTGTTTACAAGAACCTCGTTTACCGTACAAGTTCAAAATCACAGAAAGTGAAAAATGGATAAAGAACTTGTGGTACTTACGTACAATGCAGTATCACTCAGCAATGAAATCTATGTCATCAGGCCCGTAGCAGCACAATGAGTGGATTCAGGTACGATGATTCTAACTGAAATAATTCACACAGAAAAAGAAACATCATAAGATATCACTAATACACGGAATGTAAACTTGGTTACACAGGAACTGAATTCCAAAACAGAACAGGGTCTCAAATTTAGAAAACCAACTTATGCTTGCTTAAGGGGAAAGGTGAGTTGGGGTGCTGCATAAAACCAGAGATTGAAATGAGCACAGATAAAGTTCCTTAAGCCAAATATGGAATAGACAAGAGCTACTCCTTGCTCAACGAAATGGACTCAACACCGCATATTAAACGCCTAAGAATGTACCTGAATAGTAAGTATCTTAAAACCTATGGATTGCTATGTCTCCGAAAGAGAATCAAGCATGTGTGCAGGGGCATAAACGCAGCAGTGATAGGATTGGAGCGGTTCGGTGAGCAAATGAAGACCCTTTGAAGTCATATTGCATGGTACCCATCCCACGGGTTTCAACTACCCAGGTTTAAAGTATTCTTCCTTCAGCTAAATCATGCATGTGGAACCCAGAGTATGATCAACCATGTGATCGGGAGACGTGTTCAAATATGTCTCAGGTTTCCTCCTATGGTACTCGGGTGCAACATTCCAGACGCTTTACTAACACTCTCCCGACTTGGAGAGTCAGTCCCTTTAACCTCCTGTTTGGCCCAGTTTGCAATTTCTGCGGAAGATGAACAGGAATAGCGAGAACCAATGAGAGACTAGCTGGAGGTGTCTGGACGGGCAAATTTAACTCTCATTTCCCACCAGGAAGAGGAATTAATGAAAGGCTCAGCGTGCCGTGCCGGAACCAGATTAGGGCCTGAAGCCATCCTGCGGTGTTGCGGCCAGCTCACAAGAAAGCGAGTTGAAGAAAGGAGCTCAGGGGCACTGTAATTCACAAACCTGCAGAGTTATAAATGACAGCTATCGTCCAAAAATATACTGAAGTAAGGTTGCCAAGAGGACTTGAAAGCGGGGCAGAATTGCAGGAAACCGATTTCAGGAGGTAGACTGGAATTGCATTGAAACCATAGGAAAAGAGGCAGAACGTCCACAATGATGCACTTGGCCAAAAAGGGCGTATGCGTTTTTTCCTGAATATATTCAGGAAAAAACGCATACGCCCTTTTTGGCCAACCAAGCAAGCTTGCAAAGGAAATCTGCACTACAATGAAGTCTCACTTCCCCCAGGTCAAAAGGGCCATCTGAAAAAAGTGTAAAATCCAGAAAGGCAGGACAGGCCATGGAGAACTGGGAGCCTTGTTATGCTGATGGGCGGGATGTAAATTGCCAACAGACACTCGGGAGAAGTGTATGGTGTTTCCTGAAACATCTAAGAAAGAAAGCAACAGAGCCTAGGGCACTTCCACTTATGGTCCTATAGCTTAGGGAAATTAAAATCAAAAAGACACAGCCACTCCAAAATTTGGGGCGCTTCTGTTTACAAGAACCTCGTTTACAGTACATGTTCAACATCGCAGAAAGTGAAAAATGGATAAAGAAGTTGTGGTATTTACTTACAAAGCAATATCACTCAGCAATGAAATCTATGTCATCAGGCCCTTAGCAGCACAATGAGTGGATTCAGGTATGATGATTCTAACTGAAATAAGTCACACAGAACAAGAAACATCATAAGATATCACTAATACACGGAATGTAAACTTGGCTACACAGGAACTGAATTCCAAAACAGAACAGCGTCTCAAATTTAGAAAACCAACTTATGCTTGCTTAAGGGGGAAGGTGAGTTGGGGTGCTGCATAAAACCAGAGATTGAAATGAGCACAGATAAAGTTCCTTAAGCCAAATATGGAATAGACAAGAGCTACTCCTTGCTCAACGAAATGGACTCAACACCCCGTATTAAACGCCTAAGAATGTACCTGACTAGTAAGTATCTTAAAACCTATGGATTGCTATGTCTCCGAAAGAGAATCAAGCATGTGTACAGGGGCATAAACGCAGCAGTGATAGGATTGGGGAGGTTCGGTGAGCAAACGAAAACCCTTTGAAGTCATATTGTATGGTACCCATTACACGGGTCTCAACTCTCCAGGTTTAAGGTATTCTTCCTTCAGCTAAAACATGCATGTGGAACCCAGAGTATGATCAACCGTGTGAACGGGAGACGTGTTCAAATATGTCTCAGTTTTCCTCCCCTGGTACTCGGGTGCAACATTCCAGACGCTTTACTAACACTCTCCCCACTTGGAGAGTCAGCGCCTTTAACCTCCTGTTTGGTCCAGTTTGCAATTTCTGTGGAAGATGAACAGGAATAATGAGAACCAATGAGAGACTAGCTGGAGGTGTCTGGACGGGCAAATTTAACTCTCATTTCCCACCAGGAAGAGGAAATAACCAAAGGCGCAGCGTGCCGTGCCGGAACCAGATTAGGGCCTGAAGCCATCCTGCGGTGTTGCGGCCAGCTCACAAGAAAGCGAGTTGAAGAAAGGAGCTCAGGGGCACTGTAATGCACAAACCTGCAGAGTTATAAATGACAGCTATCGTCCAAAAATATACTGAAGTAAGGCTGCCAAGAGGACTTGAAAGCGGGGCAGAATTGCAGGAAACCGATTTCAGGAGGTAGACTGGAATTGCATTGAAAGCATAGGAAAAGAGGCAGAACGTCCACAATGATGCACTTGGCCAAAAAGTGCGTATGCGTTTTTTCCTGAATATATTCAGGAAAAAACGCATACGCCCTTTTTGGCCAACCAAGCAAGCTTGCAAAGGAAATCTGCACTAGAATGAAGTCTCACTTCCCCCCAGTCAAAAGGGCCATCTGAAAAAAGTGTAAAATCCAGAAAGGCAGGACAGGCCATGGAGAACTGGGAGCCTTGTTATGCTGATGGGCGGGATGTCAATTGCCAACAGACACTCGGGAGAAGTGTATGGTGTTTCCTGAAACATCTAAAAAACAAAGCAACAGAGCCTAGGGCACTTCCACTTATGGTCCTATAGCTTAGGGAAATTAATATCAAAAAGACACAGTCACCCCAAAGTTTGGGACGCCTCTGTATACAAGAACCTCGTTTACCGTACAAGTACAATATCACAGAAAGTGAAAAATGGATAAAGAACTTGTGGTAATTACGTACAATGCAGTATCCCTCAGCAATGAAATCTATGTCATCAGGCCCGTAGCAGCATAATGAGTGGATTCAGGTACGATGATTCTAACTGAAATAAGTCACACAGAAAAAGAAACATCATAAGATATCACTAATACACGGAATGTAAACTTGGCTACACAGGAACTGAATTCCAAAACAGAACAGGGTCTCAAATTTAGAAAACCAACTTATGCTTGCTTAAGGGGAAAGGTGAGTTGGGGTGCTGCATAAAACCAGAGATTGAAATGAGCACAGATAAAGTTCCTTAAGCCAAATATGGAATAGACAAGAGCTACTCCTTGCTCAACGAAATGGACTCAACACCGCATATTAAACGCCTAAGAATGTACCTGACTCTTAAGTATCTTAAAACCTATGGATTGCTATGTCTCCGAAAGAGAATCAAGCATGTGTACAGGGACATAAACGCAGCAGTGATAGGATTGGAGAGGTTCGGTGAGCAAATGAAGACCCTTTGAAGTCATATTGCATGGTACCCATTCCACGGGTTTCAACTACCCAGGTTTAAGGTATTCTTCCTTCAGCTAAAACATGCATGTGGAACCTAGAGTATGATCAACCATGTGATCGGGAGACGTGTTCAAATATGTCTCAGTTTTCGTACCCTGGTACTCGGGTGCAACATTCCAGACGCTTTACTAACACTCTCCCGACTTGGAGAGTCAGTCCCTTTAACCTCCTGTTTGGCCCAGTTTGCAATTTCTGCGGAAGATGAACAGGAATAGCGAGAACCAATGAGAGACAAGCTGGAGGTGTCTGGACGGGCAAATTTAACTCTCATTTCCCACCAGGAAGAGGAAATAACCAAAGGCGCAGCGTGCCGTGCCGGAACCAGATTAGGGCCTGAAGCCATCCTGCGGTGTTGCGGCCAGCTCACAAGAAAGCGAGTTGAAGAAAGGAGCTCAGGGGCACTGTAATTCACAAACCTGCAGAGTTATAAATGACAACTATCGTCCAAAAATATACTGAAGTAAGGCTGCCAAGAGGACTTGAAAGCGGGGCAGAATTGCAGGAAACCAATTTCAGGAGGTAGACTGGAATTGCATTGAAAGCATAGGAAAAGAGGCAGAACGTCCACAATGATGCACTTGGCCAAAAAGGGCGTATGCGTTTTTTTCTGAATATATTCAGGAAAAAACGCATACGCCCTTTTTGGCCAACCAAGCAAGCTTGCAAAGGAAATCTGCACTACAATGAAGTCTCACTTCCCCCCGTCAAAAGGGCCATCTGAAAAAAGTGTAAAATCCAGAAAGGCAGGACAGGCCATGGAGAACTGGGAGCCTTGTTATGCTGATGGGCGGGATGTCAATTGCCAACAGACACTCGGGAGAAGTGTATGGTGTTTCCTGAAACATCTAAAACACAAAGCAACATAGACTAGGGCACTTCCACTTATGGTCCTATAGCTTAGGGAAGTTAAAATAAAAAAGATACAGCCACCCCAATGTTTGGGACGCCTCTGTTTACAAGAACCTCGTTTACCGTACAAGTTCAATATCACAGAAAGTGAAAAATGGATAAAGAAATTGTGGTACTTACATACAATGCAGTATCACTCAGCAGTGAAATCTATGTCATCAGGCCCGTAACAGCACAATGAGTGGATTCAGGTACGATGATTCTAACTGAAATAAGTCACACAGAAAAAGAAACATCATAAGATATCAGTAATACACGGAATGTAAACTTGGCTACACAGGAACTGAATTCCAAATCAGAACAGCGTCTCAAATTTAGAAAACCAACTTATGCTTGCTTAAGGGGAAAGGTGAGGTGGGGTGCTGCATAAAACCAGAGATTGAAATGAGCACAGATAAAGTTCCTTAAGCCAAATATGGAATAGACAAGAGCTACTCCTTGCTCAAGGAAATGGACTCAACACCCCATATTAAACGCCTAAGAATGTACCTGACTAGAAAGTATCTTAAAACCTATGGATTGCTATGTCTCCGAAAGAGAATCAAGCATGTGTACAGGGGCATAAACGCTGCAGTGATAGGATTGGGGAGGTTCGGTGAGCAAACGAAAACCCTTTGAAGTCATATTGCATGGTACCCATTACACGGGTCTCAACTCTCAAGGTTTAAGGTATTCTTCCTTCAGCTAAAACATGCATGTGGAACCCAGAGTATGATCAACCGTGTGAACGGGAGACGTGTTCAAATATGTCTCAGTTTTCCTCCCCTGGTACTCGGGTGCAACATTCCAGACGCTTTACTAACACTCTCCCCACTTGGAGAGTCAGCGCCTTTAACCTCCTGTTTGGTCCAGTTTGCAATTTCTGCGGAAGATGAACAGGAATAAACGCATACGCCCTTTTTGGCCAACCAAGCAAGCTTGCAAAGGAAATCTGCACTACAATGAAGTCTCACTTCCCCCCGGTCAAAAGGGCCATCTGAAAAAAGTGTAAAATCCAGAAAGGCAGGACAGGCCATGGAGAACTGGGAGCCTTGTTATGCTGATGGGCGGGATGTAAATTGCCAACAGACACTCAGGAGAAGTGTATGGTGTTTCCTGAAACATCTAAAAAACAAAGCAACAGAGCCTAGGGCACTTCCACTTATGGTCCTATAGCTTAGGGAAATTAAAATCAAAAAGATACAGCCACCCCAATGTTTGGGACGCCTCTGTTTACAAGAACCTCGTTTACCGTACAAGTTCAATATCACAGAAAGTGAAAAATGGATAAAGAACTTGTGGTACTTACGTACAATGCACTATCACTCAGCAGTGAAATCTATGTCAACACGCCCGTAGCAGCACAATGAGTGGATTCAGGTACGATGATTCTAACTGAAATAAGTCACACAGAAAAAGAAACATCATAAGATATCAGTAATACACGGAATGTAAACTTGGCTACACAGGAACTGAATTACAGAACAGAACAGGGTCTCAAATTTAGAAAACCAACTTATGCTTGTTTAAGGGTAAAGGTGAGTTGGGGTGCTGCATAAAACCAGAGATTGAAATGAGCACAGATAAAGTTCCTTAAGCCAAATATGGAATAGACAAGAGCTACTCCTTGCTCAACGAAATGGACTCAACACCGCATATTAAACGCCTAAGAATGTACCTGACTCTTAAGTATCTTAAAACCTATGGATTGCTATGTCTCCGAAAGAGAATCAAGCGTGTGTACAGGGACATAAACGCAGCAGTGATAGGATTGGAGAGGTTCGGTGAGCAAATGAAGACCCTTTGAAGTCATATTGCATGGTACCCATTCCACGGGTTTCAACTACCCAGGTTTAAGGTATTCTTCCTTCAGCTAAAACATGCATGTGGAACCTAGAGTATGATCAACCATGTGATCGGGAGACGTGTTCAAATATGTCTCAGTTTTCGTACCCTGGTACTCGGGTGCAACATTCCAGACGCTTTACTAACACTCTCCCGACTTGGAGAGTCAGTCCCTTTAACCTCCTGTTTGGCCCAGTTTGCAATTTCTGCGGAAGATGAACAGGAATAGCGAGAACCAATGAGAGACTAGCTGGAGGTGTCTGGACGGGCAAATTTAACTCTCATTTCCCACCAGGAAGAGGAAATAACCAAAGGCTCAGCGTGCCGTGCCGGAACCAGATTAGGGCCTGAAGCCATCCTGCGGTGTTGCGGCCAGCTCACAAGAAAACGAGTTGAAGAAAGGAGCTCAGGGGCACTGTAATTCACAAACCTGCAGAGTTATAAATGACAACTGTCGTCCAAAAATATACTGAAGTAAGGCTGCCAAGAGGACTTGAAAGCGGGGCAGAATTGCAGGAAACCGATTTCAGGAGGTAGACTGGAATTGCATTGAAAGCATAGGAAAAGAGGCAGAACGTCCACAATGATGCACTTGGCCAAAAAGGGCGTATGCGTTTTTTCCTGAATATATTCAGGAAAAAACGCATACGCCCTTTTTGGCCAACCAAGCAAGCTTGCAAAGGAAATCTGCACTACAATGAAGTCTCACTTCTCCCCGGTCAAAAGGGCCATCTGAAAAAAGTGTAAAATCCAGAAAGGCAGGACAGGCCATGGAGAACTGGGAGCCTTGTTATGCTGATGGGCGGGATGTCAATTGCCAACAGACACTCGGGAGAAGTGTATGGTGTTTCCTGAAACATCTAAAAAACAAAGCAACAGAGCCTAGGGCACTTCCACTTATGGTCCTATAGCTTAGGGAAATTAAAATCAAAAAGACACAGCCACCCCAATGTTTGGGACGCCTCTGTTTACAAGAACCTCGTTTACCGTACAAGTTCAATATCACAGAAAGTGAAAAATGGATAAAGAACTTGTGGTACTTACGTACAATGCAGTATCACTCAGCAGTGAAATCTATGTCATCAGGCCCGTAGCAGCACAATGAGTGGATTCAGGTACGATGATTCTAACTGAAATAAGTCACACAGAAAAAGAAACATCATAAGATATCAGTAATACACGGAATGTAAACTTGGCTACACAGGAACTGAATTACAGAACAGAACAGGGTCTCAAATTTAGAAAACCAACTTATGCTTGTTTAAGGGTAAAGGTGAGTTGGGGTGCTGCATAAAACCAGAGATTGAAATGAGCACAGATAAAGTTCCTTAAGCCAAATATGGAATAGACAAGAGCTACTCCTTGCTCAACGAAATGGACTCAACACCGCATATTAAACGCCTAAGAATGTACCTGACTCTTAAGTATCTTAAAACCTATGGATTGCTATGTCTCCGAAAGAGAATCAAGCGTGTGTACAGGGACATAAACGCAGCAGTGATAGGATTGGAGAGGTTCGGTGAGCAAATGAAGACCCTTTGAAGTCATATTGCATGGTACCCATTCCACGGGTTTCAACTACCCAGGTTTAAGGTATTCTTCCTTCAGCTAAAACATGCATGTGGAACCTAGAGTATGATCAACCATGTGATCGGGAGACGTGTTCAAATATGTCTCAGTTTTCGTACCCTGGTACTCGGGTGCAACATTCCAGACGCTTTACTAACACTCTCCCGACTTGGAGAGTCAGTCCCTTTAACCTCCTGTTTGGCCCAGTTTGCAATTTCTGCGGAAGATGAACAGGAATAGCGAGAACCAATGAGAGACTAGCTGGAGGTGTCTGGACGGGCAAATTTAACTCTCATTTCCCACCAGGAAGAGGAAATAACCAAAGGCTCAGCGTGCCGTGCCGGAACCAGATTAGGGCCTGAAGCCATCCTGCGGTGTTGCGGCCAGCTCACAAGAAAACGAGTTGAAGAAAGGAGCTCAGGGGCACTGTAATTCACAAACCTGCAGAGTTATAAATGACAACTATCGTCCAAAAATATACTGAAGTAAGGCTGCCAAGAGGACTTGAAAGCGGGGCAGAATTGCAGGAAACCGATTTCAGGAGGTAGACTGGAATTGCATTGAAAGCATAGGAAAAGAGGCAGAACGTCCACAATGATGCACTTGGCCAAAAAGGGCGTATGCGTTTTTTCCTGAATATATTCAGGAAAAAACGCATACGCCCTTTTTGGCCAACCAAGCAAGCTTGCAAAGGAAATCTGCACTACAATGAAGTCTCACTTCCCCCCGGTCAAAAGGGCCATCTGAAAAAAGTGTAAAATCCAGAAAGGCAGGACAGGCCATGGAGAACTGGGAGCCTTGTTATGCTGATGGGCGGGATGTCAATTGCCAACAGACACTCGGGAGAAGTGTATGGTGTTTCCTGAAACATCTAAAAAACAAAGCAACAGAGCCTAGGGCACTTCCACTTATGGTCCTATAGCTTAGGGAAATTAAAATCAAAAAGACACAGCCACCCCAATGTTTGGGACGCCTCTGTTTACAAGAACCTCGTTTACCGTACAAGTTCAATATCACAGAAAGTGAAAAATGGATAAAGAACTTGTGGTACTTACGTACAATGCAGTATCACTCAGCAGTGAAATCTATGTCATCAGGCCCGTAGCAGCAAAATGAGTGGATTCAGGTACGATGATTCTAACTGAAATAAGTCACACAGAAAAAGAAACATCATAAGATATCAGTAATACACGGAATGTAAACTTGGCTACACAGGAACTGAATTACAAAACAGAACAGGGTCTCAAATTTAGAAAACCAACTTATGCTTGTTTAAGGGTAAAGGTGAGTTGGGGTGCTGCATAAAACCAGAGATTGAAATGAGCACAGATAAAGTTCCTTAAGCCAAATATGCAATAGACAAGAGCTACTCCTTGCTCAAAGAAATGGACTCAACACCCCATATTAAACGCCTAAGAATGTACCTGACTAGTATCTTAAAACCTATGGATTGCTATTTCTCCATAAGAGAATCAAGCGTGTGTACAGGGGCATTAACGCAGCAGTGATAGGATTGGACAGGTTCGGTGAGCAGATGAAGACCCTTTGAACTCATATTGCATGGTACCCATTCCACGGGTTGCAACTACCCACGTTTAAGGTATTCTTCCTTCAGCGAAAACATGCATGTGGAACCCAGAGTATGATCAACCGTGTGAACGGGAGACGTGTTCAAATATGTCTCAGTTTTCCTCCCCTGGTACTCGGGTGCAACATTCCAGACGCTTAACTAACACTCTCCCCACTTGGAGAGTCAGCGCCTTTAACCTCCTGTTTGGCCCAGTTTGCAATTTCTGCGGAAGATGAACAGGAATAGGGAGAACCAATGAGAGACTAGCTGGAGGTGTCTGGACGGGCAAGTTTAACTCTCATTTCCCATCAGGAAGAGGAAATAACCAAAGGCTCAGCGTGCCGTGCCGGAACCAGATTAGGGCCTGAAGCCATCCTGCGGTGTTGCGGCCAGCTCACAAGAAAGCGAGTTGAAGAAAGGAGCTCAGGGGCACTGTAATTCACAAACCTGCAGAGTTATAAATGACAGCTATCGTCCAAAAATATACTGAAGTAAGGCTGCCAAGAGGACTTGAAAGCGGGGCAGAATTGCAGGAAACCGATTTCAGGAGGTAGACTGGAATTGCATTGAAAGCATAGGAAAAGAGGCAGAACGTCCACAATGATGCACTTGGCCAAAAAGGGCGTATGCGTTTTTTCCTGAATATATTCAGGAAAAAACGCATACGCCCTTTTTGGCCAACCAAGCAAGCTTGCAAAGGAAATCTGCACTACAATGAAGTCTCACTTCCCCCCGGTCAAAAGGGCCATCTGAAAAAAGTGTAAAATCCAGAAAGGCAGGACAGGCCATGGAGAACTGGGAGCCTTGTTATGCTGATGGGCAGGATGTAAATTGCCAACAGACACTCAGGAGAAGTGTATGGTGTTTCCTGAAACATCTAAAAAACAAAGCAACAGAGCCTAGGGCACTTCCGCTTATGGTCCTATAGCTTAGGGAAATTAAAATCAAAAAGACACAGCCACCCCAAAGTTTGGGACGCCTCTGTTTACAAGAACCTCGTTTACAGTACAAGTTCAACATCGCAGAAAGTGAAAAATGGATAAAGAAGTTGTGGTATTTACTTACAAAGCAATATCACTCAGCAATGAATTCTATGTCATCAGGCCCTTAGCAGCACAATGAGTGGATTCAGGTATGATGCTTCTAACTGAAATAAGTCACACAGAAAAAGAAACATTATAAGATATCACTAATACATGGAATGTAAACTTGGCTACACAGGAACTGAATTCCAAAACAGAACATGGTCTCAAATTTAGAAAACCAACTTATGCTTGCTTAAGGGGAAAGGTGAGTTGGGGTGCTGCATAAAACCAGAGATTGAAATGAGCACAGATAAAGTTCCTTAAGCCAAATATGGAATAGACAAGAGCTACTCCTTGCTCAATGAAATGGACTCAACACCGCAAATTAAAAGCCTAAGAATGTACCTGACTAGTAAGTATCTTAAAACCTATGGATTGCTATGTCTCCGAAAGAGAATCAAGCGAGTGTACAGGGGCATAAACGCAGCAGTGATAGGATTGGAGAGGTTCGGTGAGCAAATGAAGACCCTTTGAAGTCATATTGCATGGTACCCATTCCACGGGTTTCAACTACCCAGGTTTAAGGTATTCTTCCTTCAGCTAAAACATGCATGTGGAACCTAGAGTATGATCAACCATGTGATCGGGAGACGTGTTCAAATATGTCTCAGTTTTCCTCCCCTGGTACTCGGGTGCAACATTCCAGACGCTTTACTAACACTCTCCCGACTTGGAGAGTCAGTCCCTTTAATCTCCTGTTTGGCCCAGTTTGCAATTTCTGCGGAAGATGAACAGGAATAGGGAGAACCAATGAGAGACTAGCTGGAGGTGTCTGGACGGGCAAATTTAACTCTCATTTCCCACCAGGAAGAAGAATTAACCAAAGGCTCAGCGTGCTGTGCCGGAACCAGATTAGGGCCTGAAGCCATCCTGCGGTGTTGCGGCCAGCTGACAAGAAAGCGAGTTGAAGAAAGGAGCTCAGGGGCACTGTAATTCACAAACCTGCAGAGTTATAAATGACAGCTATCGTCCCAAACTATACTAAAGTAAGGCTGCCAAGAGGACTTGAAAGCGGGGCAGAATTGCAGGAAACCGATTTCAGGAGGTAGACTGGAATTGCATTGAAAGCATAGGAAAAGAGGCAGAACGTCCACAATGATGCACTTGGCCAAAAAGGGCGTATGCGTTTTTTCCTGAATATATTCAGGAAAAAACGCATACGCCCTTTTTGGCCAACCAAGCAAACTTGCAAAGGAAATCTGCACTACAATGAAGTCTCACTTCCCCCCGGTCAAAAGGGCCATCTGAAAAAAGTGTAAAATCCAGAAGGCAGGAGAGGCCATGGAGAACTGGGAGCCTTGTTATGCTGATGGGCGGGATGTAAATTGCCAACAGACACTCGGGAGAAGTGTATGGTGTTTCCTGAAACATCTAAGAAAGAAAGCAACAGAGCCTAGGGCACTTCCACTTATGGTCCTATAGCTTAGGGAAATTAAAATCAAAACGACACAGCCACCCCAAAGTTTGGGACGCCTCTGTTTACAAGAACCTCGTTTACCGTACAAGTTCAAAATCACAGAAAGTGAAAAATGGATAAAGAACTTGTGGTACTTACGTACAATGCAGTATCACTCAGCAATGAAATCTATGTCATCAGGCCCGTAGCAGCACAATGAGTGGATTCAGGTACGATGATTCTAACTGAAATAATTCACACAGAAAAAGAAACATCATAAGATATCACTAATACACGGAATGTAAACTTGGTTACACAGGAACTGAATTCCAAAACAGAACAGGGTCTCAAATTTAGAAAACCAACTTATGCTTGCTTAAGGGGAAAGGTGAGTTGGGGTGCTGCATAAAACCAGAGATTGAAATGAGCACAGATAAAGTTCCTTAAGCCAAATATGGAATAGACAAGAGCTACTCCTTGCTCAACGAAATGGACTCAACACCGCATATTAAACGCCTAAGAATGTACCTGAATAGTAAGTATCTTAAAACCTATGGATTGCTATGTCTCCGAAAGAGAATCAAGCATGTGTGCAGGGGCATAAACGCAGCAGTGATAGGATTGGAGCGGTTCGGTGAGCAAATGAAGACCCTTTGAAGTCATATTGCATGGTACCCATTCCACGGGTTTCAACTACCCAGGTTTAAAGTATTCTTCCTTCAGCTAAATCATGCATGTGGAACCCAGAGTATGATCAACCATGTGATCGGGAGACGTGTTCAAATATGTCTCAGTTTTCCTCCTATGGTACTCGGGTGCAACATTCCAGACGCTTTACTAACACTCTCCCGACTTGGAGAGTCAGTCCCTTTAACCTCCTGTTTGGCCCAGTTTGCAATTTCTGCGGAAGATGAACAGGAATAGCGAGAACCAATGAGAGACTAGCTGGAGGTGTCTGGACGGGCAAATTTAACTCTCATTTCCCACCAGGAAGAGGAATTAACGAAAGGCTCAGCGTGCCGTGCCGGAACCAGATTAGGGCCTGAAGCCATCCTGCGGTGTTGCGGCCAGCTCAAAAGAAAGCGAGTTGAAGAAAGGAGCTCAGGGGCACTGTAAATCACAAACCTGCAGAGTTATAAATGACAGCTATCGTCCAAAAATATACTGAAGTAAAGTTGCCAAGAGGACTTGAAAGCGGGGCAGAATTGCAGGAAACCGATTTCAGGAGGTAGACTGGAATTGCATTGAAAGCATAGGAAAAGAGGCAGAACGTCCACAATGATGCACTTGGCCAAAAAGGGCGTATGCGTTTTTTCCTGAATATATTCAGGAAAAAACGCATACGCCCTTTTTGGCCAACCAAGCAAGCTTGCAAAGGAAATCTGCACTACAATGAAGTCTCACTTCCCCCCGGTCAAAAGGGCCATCTGAAAAAAGTGTAAAATCCAGAAAGGCAGGACAGGCCATGGAGAACTGGGAGCC
Source organism: Globicephala melas (assembly GCF_963455315.2). Taxonomy (NCBI): domain Eukaryota; kingdom Metazoa; phylum Chordata; class Mammalia; order Artiodactyla; family Delphinidae; genus Globicephala; species Globicephala melas. The sequence goes on along the minus strand of NW_027208000.1, from coordinate 2,259 downwards.
TTGTTATGCTGATGGGCGGGATGTAAATTGCCAACAGACACTCAGGAGAAGTGTATGGTGTTTCCTGAAACATCTAAAAAACAAAGCAACAGAGCCTAGGGCACTTCCGCTTATGGTCCTATAGCTTAGGGAAATTAAAATCAAAAAGACACAGCCACCCCAAAGTTTGGGACGCCTCTGTTTACAAGAACCTCGTTTACAGTACAAGTTCAACATCGCAGAAAGTGAAAAATGGATACAGAAGTTGTGGTATTTACTTACAAAGCAATATCACTCAGCAATGAAATCTATGTCATCAGGCCCTTAGCAGCACAATGAGTGGATTCAGGTATGATGCTTCTAACTGAAATAAGTCACACAGAAAAAGAAACATCATAAGATATCACTAATACATGGAATGTAAACTTGGCTACACAGGAACTGAATTCCAAAACAGAACATGGTCTCAAATTTAGAAAACCAACTTATGCTTGCTTAAGGGGAAAGGTGAGTTGAGGTGCTGCATAAAACCAGAGATTGAAATGAGCACAGATAAAGTTCCTTAAGCCAAATATGGAATAGACAAGAGCTACTCCTTGCTCAATGAAATGGACTGAACACCGCAAATTAAACGCCTAAGAATGTACCTGACTAGTAAGTATCTTAAAACCTATGGATTGCTATGTCTCCGAAAGAGAATCAAGCGAGTGTACAGGGGCATAAACGCAGCAGTGCTAGGATTGGAGAGGTTCGGTGAGCAAATGAAGACCCTTTGAAGTCATATTGCATGGTACCCATTCCACGGGTTTCAACTACCCAGGTTTAAGGTATTCTTCCTTCAGCTAAAACATGCATGTGGAACCTAGAGTATGATCAACCATGTGATCGGGAGACGTGTTCAAATATGTCTCAGTTTTCCTCCCCTGGTACTCGGGTGCAACATTCCAGACGCTTTACTAACACTCTCCCGACTTGGAGAGTCAGTCCCTTTAACCTCCTGTTTGGCCCAGTTTGCAATTTCTGCGGAAGATGAACAGGAATAGGGAGAACCAATGAGAGACTAGCTGGAGGTGTCTGGACGGGCAAATTTAACTCTCATTTCCCACCAGGAAGAAGAATTAACCAAAGGCTCAGCGTGCTGTGCCGGAACCAGATTAGGGCCTGAAGCCATCCTGCGGTGTTGCGGCCAGCTCACAAGAAAACGAGTTGAAGAAAGGAGCTCAGGGGCACTGTAATTCACAAACCTGCAGAGTTATAAATGACAGCTATCGTCCCAAACTATACTAAAGTAAGGCTGCCAAGAGGACTTGAAAGCGGGGCAGAATTGCAGGAAACCGATTTCAGGAGGTAGACTGGAATTGCATTGAAAGCATAGGAAAAGAGGCAGAACGTCCACAATGATGCACTTGGCCAAAAAGGGCGTATGCGTTTTTTCCTGAACATATTCAGGAAAAAACGCATACGCCCTTTGTGGCCAACCAAGCAAACTTGCAAAGGAAATCTGCACTACAATGAAGTCTCACTTCCCCCCGGTCAAAAGGGCCATCTGAAAAAAGTGTAAAATCCAGAAGGCAGGACAGGCCATGGAGAACTGGGAGCCTTGTTATGCTGATGGGCGGGATGTAAATTGCCAACAGACACTCCGGAGAAGTGTATGGTGTTTCCTGAAACATCTAAGAAAGAAAGCAACAGAGCCTAGGGCACTTCCACTTATGGTCCTATAGCTTAGGGAAATTGAAATCAAAACGACACAGCCACCCCAAAGTTTGGGACGCCTCTGTTTACAAGAACCTCATTTACCGTACAAGTTCAAAATCACAGAAAGTGAAAAATGGATAAAGAACTTGTGGTACTTACGTACAATGCAGTATCACTCAGCAATGAAATCTATGTCATCAGGCCCGTAGCAGCACAATGAGTGGATTCAGGTACGATGATTCTAACTGAAATAATTCACACAGAAAAAGAAACATCATAAGATATCACTAATACACGGAATGTAAACTTGGTTACACAGGAACTGAATTCCAAAACAGAACAGTGTCTCAAATTTAGAAAACCAACTTATGCTTGCTTAAGGGGAAAGGTGAGTTGGGGTGCTGCATAAAACCAGAGATTGAAATGAGCACAGATAAAGTTCCTTAAGCCAAATATGGAATAGACAAGAGCTACTCCTTGCTCAACGAAATGGACTCAACACCGCATATTAAACGCCTAAGAATGTACCTGAATAGTATCTTAAAACCTATGGATTGCTATTTCTCCATAAGAGAATCAAGC